>NW_009694174.1:10347-40312 GCF_000703405.1 Apaloderma vittatum
AGAGATGACCTCCGGCCAGGAAGGAACCTGAGAAATATTTTCTAAGTGATTTCCTGCCGTGGGGGAGAAAGTCGATGTAAAGGGACACTTGGGCAGGGGTGCTAACAGAGCTGCTGCGTTCTTCAATTTCAAGATGAGGAAAACACTTTCTTGGTCATCAGGGATGTGGAAGTAAAAGAAATTACTTTTTTTTTTTTTTTCCTAAGATAAGCTGTCCCAAGAGCCTCACTTGTTACTATGCCCAGTTATTTGGAACCTAAGTTATGTAGGGGCTTCTCAGACTTCCAGCTATGGTGCCTTTCATGCTAAGAGGTTCTGAGATACTCTGCAGCTTAATATAGGAGAGCCTTTCCATGCAGAGCTCATGTTTAGTGACACCCCAGTGATGCAGCCATGGCACAAGGCTTCCTTGTCAAGGTGCTGAAGAAATCTGGGCAGGCTCACGCATACCAGAAGACAGCTACCCCTGCAGTAACTCCCAAACTGTGCTGGGCAGGTCCTGCTGCCTCACACTGGCACTCCCAGAGTGGTGTTTTCATGTACTAGCCAAAACACTGCAACCTGGGAAGGTGGGGATGGTTCCCCAAGGCTCATTATTGGTTAGGGTGATGAAATGAAGGACACTGTAATGGCCTCCTTGCTCTTGTTTCTCCTGGCTCTGCATCACCTCTGGTGTTTTTGCAAGGTAACACACTACAGCACTCTGGCCCAACATCAACCCATCGGACAGCACAAGGCATGCAATGAATATTGCCTTCTGGAGGTATCACCCTCTCCTTCCTGACTGTAGAAGCAGTTAAGAACAGCTTGTGAGGAGTGCTCCCATTCTCAGTCAATCCACAAGCGTAATTAAACCGAATTTATTAAGAAATGAAAGCTCCTCCAAATTCACAAGTTCTGGTATCAGTTGAGAAGAGCAATTACTACATTACACCCAACTCTTAAACTTAGAATAATGATCCAGATTGTATACACACTCACCCTTACAAAGATGAGGAGTCTCAACCTCGAGGAGGTCCCCCAGCCAGCATCCCAAGCCAAGGGGGAGGCTGTGCCCCAACTGCAGGACCTGCTGCTCCGAGGGGACGGCTCCAACGCGCCGCAGGCAAGACCTTGTTTTAAAGCTCAATCAAATCTGAGCTGTGGTCAATAAAAGTCATCTCGACCTCCCATTGGCTACCAGCCAACTTCTTGGGTGTCCACCTAGGCTGATGGGCTAGACCCAAAGCAGCCAGAAACTTCCAGCAGTTTCTCTGAAATCTGCCCGGCAACTGCTGTAAGAGGAGAAATCTCAGACCAAGGGGATGCACCTGCCACACAGTTAGTCTCTCAATGTTTCAGAGTCCAAGTGGGATGTATCTGGACCATCTTTCTGAAGATGTATTAAGATGGAAAATTGTATATAGGACTCCAGACTCTACAGCTAGTAGTATCCTTCTTTCTGCACACAACAATGGTTTAGTTCAGTTGCTGGATATCCCCACAAAGGAACAATTTTTAGTTACTCTATCATGATCCAGTTTGTACTATAAAAGCAAGAACATACATTTGGACATTTCACTGCTGAGCACACCTCACTCACATGCTCACTGACATACATTCTTTTTGCACAGAGAGAATGAGACAGAGAGCAAGCTTGGGCTGTGTACTCCATCTTCATGTGCTTTCAGTTAATGAGCGTGATCCATATTTCCTTCTATTTAACAGCAGCCTCTGTACCTAACAGTAGACATTTCATCTCAGTGGGCTTTTCAGTTTCATGTCCTTTTGTCTGGCTAGCGCTGGAAGTTTTATTCCTGTTTATCTCCTTCTGCTGGCTGGGATGAGAAAAATGTGACAGTTGGGACAACTAGGAAAACCAATGCTGCCATGATACTTTGATTAGAGTGACAGAATGATTATTTCTTTAAAGCAGAGCACTTGAGTGACTATTTTTGAGGTATATAGAACATGCTCGTAGTATGTATATTCTTTGGTTTTGTTTTCCTGACTTTTATTCCCATCTATATTTCAGTTTGCTGATGGGTTTGGTGGTGGGTGGAACTTAGCGCCACAGTAAGTTCGAAGGTTTCAGAACTGTTCCTGTTCAACATTGTGATAAGCTTAAAATCTTCAAGAACGCCTGCGCCAGATTTTGCTATCACATCCGGGAAATGGACAAAAATGGGTATTCTAGTGAACAGTTAGTTAAATATCTAAATATCTAAAATCCAATATCTAAAATATCTAAAACAGCTCAAGTACCTAAATTGGCTCAGATTATTTACCAATGGGAGCCTTGAAGACTAGCTCAGGTGCAGTCATTGCTGACATTTTCAGTGAAGTGAGATGACCGCTGCTCTTTGTGGAAAGACCTTGCTGCAATCAATATGTCATGATACCATGCAAAATGGAATGGCTTTCTGAACTTCAAGGTAAGAGCTGACAGTCTTGGTTCAGCAATAGCATCATCCAACAACACTTTGATTTGCCAGAGTTCAGGCTGGTTCTTTGGCCAGACATAAAGAATAAGAAAAGCCTGAGCTGTTTATATTTGAGCAGGATATGCCTAGGTTTGGCTTAATCTGTTTTAGAGACTCTGAAAGGCTTACAGGACTTCAGAAGAGTCCTATCATTTTTTTTCGTTTGTACATTCTGTGCTCTGGCTTTGCATGGCAAAGCTTAATTAGTCTGTACAGCACCGAGCACTATGGGACTCCGGAGTTGACTGGGGCATCTCAGTACAACTATATCTAATATAAATCATTAAATGGCATGGGTCACTAGAAGGATAATACACCAAGTATCTCACAAGCCTGTCCTGCCATCAAGGAGTGTCATGACCATCACGTGAGCTGCAAAGCTCTGAAGTGCACAGGGACAGCAAAGGGATATCTCAGTGGCAGAGAGCAAAGAATTACCTTTTGCTCACACCGAGGACAGCAAATCCTGAATCACTTTGCTCTAACATGCTGAGAAGGAAGTAAGTAATGAAATGTCTCATGATGCATCTGATTTGAGTAATATATTCAAAACTGACAGCAGTGCTGAAGGCTGCACAGTTTCATACCAAAAGGAGAGACATGTTCTCGACTGCCTCACTGCAGCCAGTGGTCTGCAAGGTCACTGAAGATTACTTTTCTTCCTGAAGCACCAGGATAGGGGATCTAATTAATGTATATAAATATATGAGGGCTGGAAGTCTAGAAGGAAGAGACAATCTCTTTTCATTTGTGCCCTATGATAGGAAAAGGGGCAGTGAATGCAAGCTACAGCCCAGGAAGTTCCACCTCAACACGAGGAAGAACTTCTCTACTATGAGGGTGACAGAGCACTGGAACTGGCTGCTCAGACAGGTCATGGAGCCTCCTTCTCTGGAGACTTTCAAGACTCATCTGGATGGATTCATGTGTGACCTGCCCTAGATTCTGTGATCCTGCTCCGACAGGGCAGTTGGTCTTGATCTCCAGAAGTCCCTTTCAGCTCCTAATGTTCTGTGATTATGTGATTCTGTGAATTCATTTTAGTGACAGAACAATTAATTTGGGTATTCAGAGCACTTCACTACACTGTCATTGCCCAGCTTTATGGTTTTCTTTTAGGTTTAAGAGACTTGGCTTTATAATGTGGGTTCTTTTAGGCTAATTATCACACTTGTATGAATTTCATCATAGGAGAATAATGACTACAATAAAGTGTAATGTAATTGTTGTGTTGAGAAGGTGCAAAATGCTAAAAAGCTATTTAATCTCCCAGAGAAAAGCACAGAAAAAAACATATCTAGGAAACCAAAGCTGGATAAATTTAATTTAGAAGCAAAGGTTCATATTTTTAATAACCCCAGCAATCAACCATACAGGCAAACTACTATATGATTCACTAATACTTGACATGTTTGTATCACAGCTAGTTGCTTTCCTATATGAGGTGCTTCATTTTACTTCTTTATTAGGTGCTTAAATAGAGATGCAGCTGTTCGACATCCCGGTTAGCTCAGTCAATTGAGCATGGCGCTAACAACGGGTCATTGGTTCAATTCCTGTTCGGTCCCCATGTGTTGCCTGATCTAGTCGAGAGGTGGCATCCCTGGCGGCAGGGAGGCTGGATTAAAATGATCTCTAAGGTCCCTTCCAGCTTAGGCCATTCTATGATTCTATGATTGGTTCTATGATTACAGGACCTGCTTTTTCAGTCTTTAGACATACTGGAGCTCTTTTATTATTAAATTAGGGATCTGGGTGCTTTACTGGATTGTGATTTTAGCAACATGTTTTGTCTGGGGTTATATAGAGCTGCATGTGTTAAAAGCAGTATTGACAACAGGCAACCAAATGCCTTCATAGCTGATGGGAAATCCCAGGGCAGAGACCCAGGTAAAGTAGGAACTTCTGCAGAATGATGGAGAACTCATTGAGCTCTTGTGAAAACCAACAGAGGAAGTGGAAAACGCCTGTGATCAGTAGGCTTTGTGTTCATGTGATTGTTGGATTTCCCCTAGTAGAAACCATGCAGTAATTCCTCCAGGAATTTCTGAGTCCCTATGCACCCACCCATCCCTTTCTGAAACTTCAAGCGGCTTCCTTTGGTTTAACTGAGCTCTGTTTAAAATGGACAGTTCCAGGCAATGGCCCATTTTCCCGTCCTTTCTTCTGACAACGGACAATGAAGAAAAAGATTATTAATAGTGCATTACCAAACAGAAGTGAACACTTGAGGGGTTTGACTGTGGAGAGCTCTACAAAGCTGTATCTTACATAACAGAGAATCATAGAATCATAGAATCATAGAATCATAGAATGGGCTAGCCTGGAAGGGACCTTAGAGATCATTTAATCCAACCTCCCTGTCATGGGCAGGGACGCCTCTCAACTAGATCAGGCACTTTAAGGGGACCGAACAGGAACACTGGGCTTAATAACTCCATGCAATTCAGTCTGCAGTGGAATTTGCACTTATTATTGTTCCAAGTACTAATGTGCTAAAGTTCCAAGCACTAATGTGCTTAGTATTGTAATTATTATTGTAATTATTATTGTATCATTTTTGAAATTATTGTAATTATTATTGTATTGTGATTATTGTAATGATTATGGTATTATTGTAATTATTATTGTATTTGTTATTGTAATTATTAACATGAGAGTTATTAATCATAAAGTCATAGAATCATTTAGGTTAGAAAAGACCTTTAAGTTCATTGAGTCCTAGCAATGCCAGGTCCACCATTAAACCATGACCCTAGCAACACAGAGAAGCCCCAGCAGTCAGAATACCCTTGTGTTGGAGGTGTGCAGACACAGAGTTCCTGCTCTAAAGAGCAGGACAAGTAGTAGCTGAAGCTACACAGACACGACAAGATAAGGACACAAGGAATGGTCCTGGTACTGGTGTATCAAAGGGACAAATTAAGACAATGATAAGGCTAGACATGATGTGTGCAAGGACGCCATCAGAGGGAGATGGAAGAATGCTGTCATCATCCAGGTGGTACCATCAGTGAGATGGTCAGAACCCAAGTGGGAATGGAGGGAAGATAGTCTCTCCTGGAGTTGGAATCAAGAAGAATCTGCAAGATTTAAGCAGGGCATGAATGGGAACTCTTGAAGAGTCAAAGCTCCAGTAGTGTATAGACTTTGTCATGGGAATGGCCTCACGTACCTGAAGAATCCAGCTGGGATGTCCTTCAGGGCCAAGACATTTCTTTTGAATTGCAGTCAATGGGGCACGTAGTCCAACATGGTGGGGAATTTGATATGTTATGATCAAAAACTGGTATTATTCTCCTGGGGCAAGGGGAAGAGTGTAGAGAAAGAACTCTAGGAACTTTCCTCCTCATCTTGTACTCAAGACAGGCAAAAAAGTGGAGTGATACACTATATGTATACTGACTTGTCTTATGTTCTCATGCTCTTTTCACTTAGTACTCTATTTACTTAGTACTCAATTTACTTACAAGACAGAGTAAGCCTTGCATAGGTAGGTGTTAGGATAATAAATTTGCCTAGGAAGACATGGATTTAAAATCCTTGCTCTGACAGTAAATGACGTATATATAATATTAAGGTACAATACCTTGGACTGGCCCTCCAAAGTGTTTTCCATGCTTATGAAGGTGAAGAAGAAGGAATCCTATCTGTGAGAGGCTGCAAGGTGAAAAAATATGGGCTGTACAGCCACTACTTATTCACATTTAACATGTGCTGGCTGAAGCACATGTCAGTGGGTTGCATGTATATTTAGTTCACGGATTTGCATATCCTTTCCAGTGAAAAGAGACCTTTCAACCTGGTCAGAACGTGTTTATGCACCATGCTGGTTACTGTCAAAGAGCATTCTGGTCAAACAGCTGCTTCCCAGCCATCTTTCTGCCCTGAATGTCTGTGAGCTCACAGGAAATCCCAAGTCAGCGTGAGGCAGCAAAGGTCAGAGACCTCCATGAGAGCTGTGGAGTCACCGCATGAATGTCTAGAGGTAACTGAGCCTAAAGAAAGTCAAATACAAAAAGAATTTATGAATTCCAGCTGGCTGAGAGTCTGTGCTTATACATATTGTCCATGCATTCAGCAAGCCATCCTCTCTTTTGCATAGAAAACAGCTAGGGAAAACAGAAACTTCTGGATATACAGAAATCTCTGTATTTGGTACAATTCCCTGTGAAAGGCACTTCTACTGTGTGAATCTGACATTTTATCTCCCTTGCAAATATGAATGAGATGTCTTCACCATTGTATATCCCCTTTGATATAGAGGTCTTGCTCTCAAATGATTTTTTTTTATTAAATCAAACTCTTCTTTGCTTTCCTTCTTTGCTCTGGGACAAGAAGTATTCTTTAGGCTGCTGAAAAGAGGACAAGGTTGCCACGAAGGTCCCATGTCCTTTTTATAAGACATGGCGGTTTTTTAAGAGACAACCTCATGTGCATTGGGAGAAGCAAACTAATTTGAGGAAGGGTGTGTTTTTTAGAGATGAGTATTTCAATGCTAGTTAATTCGTTCCCTAATGCCATTTCAACTGATCACACAGTTTCTCTGAAGGACGGAACTTATTGCCATTACTTGTAGTCTCAACGATAATAAACACCTACAAGTTTCCTGTTGGAGGCTGGACAAATACCTGTTTTGTTTTACTGCTCAGCAGCTGGAAAAGATGTCCAGCTAGTCAAACACCAGGTAACTGCTTGCCAACTATACGGTGAAGACTTTTGTGAGGCCAACAGCCAGGCTGAGCCTGGAAATACAGAAGAAACTTTGTAACACGGGCATAGAGAGGACACAGAAGGACTACGGTAAGGTCTGTAGGTCTACAGTAAGGGCAGGTGTGGTGGTTTGAGCATTTTTGAGTACTGTAGGAAATACGGTGGGACTCCATGATATGGCAGTAGAACATGTAGAACATGTTTGACAAAAAGCTGGGGAAAAAAATCACTACCTCTACGATTCATGAGTCAACTTTATCTTTTTACAGTTCTATGCTAACTAGGTGGGATATTGCTGAAGAATTCTGAATGCTCCAGCACCCTGAAGATTCTGGGTGTGAGACAGTGATAAGTCTGGAATCTGAGCAGTGGGGAAAGGCATTTCAGAATGCTTTCGTCACTGGTATTAGGAGGGGAGATGTTCACCTTAATTCCTAACTTCTATCAGAGACTTCCTTGTTTGCTTTTAGCCTTGTGAAATGGTGCAACTCTGCCCTATAAGGGCATTAAGAAAGGGTGGAATTTGTTTTCTTGGTGGAGTGGAAGGAATCTGACATTATTTAGTTGCTTATCAGGAGAATGTTGACAAATGCCACCTCTGCCCCCACCAATAGCCTTTACCTCTCATCTACCACCTAGTAGAGTTTTTGCACTATCATATTCTTGTGGTGGTTGGTTAAACTTCCTTTGAGCATCTTTGCTTTGTGTCTGATCCATGATATTCATCAGTCTATTAGATGCTTTTTACTCAAGCTAAGTGGACCTTAAGGAACTGAATTATCTTCATATTGGAACAACCCACAGATATGCCAAATGCTAGATAACACATCACCCTGAACCTTCAAGTGCTTTCCATTGATGTAGGAGTCTCCAGTACAGCTTCTGGCTGACTTGTAATAGAATGTTTCCAAGCACTAATGGCAAAAACAGTGGAAACGCACCTGCTGAGGGACCTAGCACTTGGCTTGCAACGACCTGGGTGGATGCTTAACCCACAGGGGGAGGAGAGACCCAGTGCTGGGGAGCAAAGAAGCTGCCTTCTCTGCATGTTAGGAGCCAGGAGCTGGAAGAGCAGTGCCATCACTGATGAGCACATAGTACCTGAACAAGAAAAGCAGAGCAGGTCTGGTGAAAGTGACAGGGTTCAGCCAGAGTCCCATCCCTAAACAAGCCTATAGTGAAGGCACAGGTTCAAAGTGAAGCTGGGAGGTCACATCAGCAAGTCAGTGATGGGATTAGCAAGATACAAGGCAGGGAACATGGCTCAGCCAAGGACCAAGGGCAAAACTTAATTGTGGTTCCCAAGCCAAGGCAGAGTCCCCAGTGAGATGTGTCCCAGCTTGTTGTCACACCTTAGCTGTCTTCACAGCAGCCTGATCCCTGGTTACAGAGCTGCACCTTGGGCAGAGGCAAGCAAACCTCAGAGAGAGGAGGAAAGACTTTGCAAAGCCAGTTGGTGCTCTCAGGGCCATGACACTTACTCTTAAACATCTAAATCCATCGGGAGTGACTGCTGGGAGTATTTCAGTGAGTAAAGATGCAGTTACATTTCACAGCTGCCTAGACCCAATGTACAGAAGGAGGCAACACCTCACTTCTGAGGATCTGCTCCTACCATAACTCTGAGCTCAGCTTGGTGTCCAGGTGTTGGGGGCCTTGATTGTACTAATGGCTTCAGTTTGCTGTGCTTTCTACATTGACAAAGAAAGAGATAAAAAAAAAGAGAGAGAGAGACTAATAGAGAAAGACAGATCTGAGTAGCCAAAAAAAATAATTTCTTAACAAGGAAAACACTCACCTCAGTGTTTGAAGTCAAAGGGGTAGATGCCAAAGGGATCAAACATCAGACAAAATCTTGATTTGCAACTCAGTTATCCAGAACTGAGACCAAGGTTTGGCTTCTGTTTGGCCCCTGATCTCTCTCATTTGTTTGCACTAAAAGTGTCTCTGTGGTATGCAGTTATACTGGTCTGATCCCTTAGGCTCAGCTTGACATCTTAGTCACCCATGAAGAGCTGATGCAGATGTTGCTAAGCAACTGCAAACTGAACCTGAAAGGTTTTGGACGAGATAAGAGTAGTGGCATGGCCTCATTCACATCCCTTGGATGTGCTGAGACTGCATTGCACTGGTATTTCCGAAGTAAAACTGGTATAGATGTGAGGTGCTTTGTCTAGCAACAGTTTTTGCTGGAAAGTCCCCATGCTTTTCAAAGTAGACAGCTCCCTGGCCAAAGCTAAGCTCCCATAGAGATGTGAGTACTTAACTGCCACTTCAGATGCCAAGTTCTGTGGCCATTATCAATATCCTTCCTAAATACTCTGAAAATCCCAATCAGCCATTGCCTAAGCCTATAGATACCTCTGCTTGCTCAGTGTTTATTTGGGTTGATCAGAGTTCACCTTTGCAGGTTTCTGAGAGTCCCTTCCCGAGGAGCTCAACCCGGGCCAGGTCCAGATATCATCCACGCAGGGAGGCGTTTACGAGCATTACAGGCTGTCCCTGGCCAAGGTGAAGATCTTGGGCTGCATGTGCATATTATGATATCTTCCAGACTTCTTTTACCCCAATAGCTTCTCAGATCTCACCTCTAGAAATGGATGGAAAGCCTCTGGGATTGTGAGCCAGTACAGACATATCACCTTCAGAACAGATCTGGAGAGAAAACTCTTTCTGCACAATCCCAAAACCCCTCCAAGACAGAAAGGGGGACACAGGACAGGGCAATACTGACTTAACAGGTTAATGAAACCTGAAAATGCTGTATATGGATTAAAACGGTTTGTTTGTTCATTAAACAGCACGCCTGGCCCTTTTATTAGTGCAGCACAGAGGCAATTCTTTCTTAATGGTTAGCATAAAAATGGAGAAATATCAACAGTGAACTGTGTACATGAAAATAAACTCCAATATTAGATTAGGGTGTACATTCAGCTGATGCTGGCCATGAGTTTGACCTTCTCACTGATGCCAGCTGAAGAGAAAAGACAGCAAATATTCAGCTTGAACTTTTGAACCAGTTTTGCACCAGTATAGTTTCATCGGCACCTGTGCAAATGCTCCTTTGCAAGGGTGGATGGAGAGGTGACCAGACCTGTGGACTGTCAGGTGAAGCCCCTCACCTGGGGCTCTTCCTGCTCAAGTCCCAAATCACTGAACATGCTGACCCTTACAGAAGGGTTCATGCACTGCAGACTCTCCTCAGTCCAATTCTTGGAGTGTCCAGTCTGTCCAAGGGTCTGGGGAACAGGGGTTAAATATAGTTGTGATTAGAGGTAGTTGAAAGCTGGACTTTCTCTGCAGACGAAATTTATCTCATACTGTAAACATATCCCACTCTGGGACCTTGAACAAAAATCTCTAATGAGGTCTCTAAGAGAAAGAAATATAGGAAAAAATGTTTTGAAATAAAATGTTTCATCTTAATTATCTGATAAATTATACTGGGATTGTAATAGAGGCTTACTCATGGGTGTTGATGGCTTCTCTCATCTTTGCTAGGTATTGGCCAAATCAGTGAAAACTAAATTTAACAGAACCTCAACCCTGGGCGAAAATTGCCTTGGGCCAAGGTGTTGAGAGCCTTCCACCAAGCCGAGAAGTAGTTCTTCTTGCCTGTTGAGTATCTCAAGTGTCCAAGAGGTGGATCCCAGGTGTCTAAGATGCCTTGGGTCCCTAACAAGGGTCTGAGACACCCTAGGACCCTGAGCACAGGAGAGCTGTGCTGAGCAGAGTTTCCCTGGAGGCATCACTGATGGTGGCTCGGGCTCAGTGGCAGTGAGAATACAGGCTGGCGTCTAGCACACATAACCCTGGCAGCATTTCATCTGTAGTTTTGTGGAGTCAGACAAATTTCCGCAAGACTTCATTTGTGAAAAAATAGCATTTTTTAGTTTTAAAAAAAAAAAAAATTCCCCAAAGAAGACCCAGAAGGTTTTAGCACTGGCTTTTTCCTTTGTTCCCATCTGCACACAAAGCTGATCCAGAGCAAATCTTCTACCTTTGCCTGGGTCAGTTGTACATTTCCTGTAATTATTGTTTGCCCGCAATCCTTCCTGTTACGAAAGGGAAGCTGGCAAGATAAATTTCTTGGGACTAGTCTGTACTTGAAAGCACTGGCCCCATCCTAACCTCAGCAAGGAATGCAGAGGGACACATGCTGCCACCCAGCATGCCTTGGAGGGGTCTCCCAGGGGGTGAGCATGCTGCAGGTTAAAGAGACATGGTGTAAGGGGACTTCACTGGATGCACATGGCACATCCCCTGTTTTCTCTACTTCTCTCAGACACATTGCGCAGTAGCTGACTCAGCACACTGCTGGCTTGTGCAAATCCACCATCCTCATGGTCCCAGCACCCTGAGGCAGAGAACAATATGACGTGTGCTGCTGATACACAGGACAGAGGCTGCTGGTGCATAGGTATGACCTTGGGAGCTGTGTGGGCAAGAACCTAGAGCACAGACTTCATTAAACACATCCTTCTGGCCTCACTGATTGCCCAGGGCTCGGGCTCCTGGGGTACATTGGTGGGCTGTGGTCACTGTGGGACCACTCTCTAACGATGCTGTCTGTTCCAGGATGTGTCCCAAAAGAAAAGGTCATTTCCCTTCCCACTCGCCAGACCAGAGCTGCTCGCTGCTGGTGGATTTTAGCAGGGCTGGTTAGCTCAGTGGTTTGAGCACGCTGCTGACAACAATGACAACATCGAGGTCATGAGTTCAATTCCCGCTCGGTCTCCATGTGTTCTCTGGTCTAGTCGAGAGGTGACCTCCCTGAGGTTGGATTAAATGATCTCTAAGGTCCCTTCCAACCTAGGCCATTCTATGACTCTTATGATTTTAGTCCTGCCAAGGACTGCAGACTGCTACTAGCCTATGGTTACCCACTTATTCATGTCCAGCTGCAAGGGGCCATGGGACAACACAGATCTCTGTACACATGGCCCCAATGTCCATTCCCACAGTCAAAAATCAAGGTCAGATGGGACACGCACAGTCTCCACTCCTTTCTGGGGAGATCAGCTTTTGCCTTCTCCTTTGGCATCAAAGCTTTGAAGTTGGTCAGATGCTCCCTGTGGAGCACAGGTCAGATCTCACACTGGTTCTGCTTAAAAATACACATTGATCCAGCTCAAAACACCAGCAAATCTGAGCAGCCTGAGCTCTGTGGTCATGTTGGTTGCATGTTGTCCCATCCAGATGACAAAGAATGCTCATAGGATGTCTCTAAGAGGTCTCAGATGAGTAAATACTGTTTATCTTGAGTAAACAGGTGATACTTTCTGATAAGCAGACATGATCAAAGCAGGAAGGAAAACCTGAGCTATGGTTGTCCACTAGCATTGCTCATCCAAGCAAGAAAATAAATCTTTCCTTTTTATGTGGTTGGGAGAACCAGGAAAGCCTTTCATCCAGCCTGCTCATTTTAAAGAGAAATGTTTCCAAGAATGCAATATTTAGTTAGTATTAAATACAGTCTTTGCCAGGTATTGAAAGAGATACATTTAGCTTTCACTGTAGCTGGCCAGCGGTAATCTCTCTGTCTCCTTTCATGTTAGAATTACTACAGAAATGCTGAGAGTTTAGCAGCAGACTCAAAATTCGCCCAGGCAACTCCAGCCAGCCTTTGGCACCTTTTCTAACTGAACTAAGACATGGAGCACTAAGCTATTGGCAATATTCAAAGGCTTTGGGGGACACAGCTCTTCCAAACAGCACAATCACCGTTGGATGTTTCCTGGACCCTCTCCCAATTTTAAGAATAATTTTTAGCTGGCAAAAAGCTTCAGCATCTTCCCTGACTCCTGGAGGATGCTCTGCTGGGAGAGCTGATTCAGCTGGCAGGACGCCTTGAGGATATTTGCTGGGCACGTTTTGTGGGATGAAGCATAGTGGCAGATGGAGGAGCTGTTTGGGCACTTCAGATGCGGCAGGGCAGTGGACAAGGATGAGAACACAGCTAAGAGCATGAGGGGAAGAGACAGAATAATAGAATTGAGTCCAACTGTTACGCTAGCAATGTCAGGTTCACCACTAGACCATGTCCCTAAGCATCATCAGCTTTGTTCAAGCCCTTGTGTGTCATACAGAGGAGAGGAAAAAAAGCCAAGAGAACTCATGCAGAGGAATTTTCCTGTTTGAGCAGTTTCAGAAGAAAATTCGTATCTTCCCCAGCCAAATAATTTATTTAGAGAGGAATTTTGCCTAGTCCTACCAAAAAATCCTCATTTTATACAGACAAGCAAGAGCTTCACATAGAAAGTTCCCATGTGACTTAAGACACAGCACCAATGACTTTCTTCAGATGTGAAGGACAAATCATTATAAACCAGTTCATTGCTCCCTTTTGGAGCTGTGCAATTCCATTTTGCTCCCTGAGCGAATTAAAAAAAAAACCCTCCGTGTTGTCAACCCAAGGGACTGCTTTGTACTGCAAATCAATTTTGCTTCAAGAAGGAGCCTCTAGCTCCCAGTGCACATGTGTAGTATTAAGGGAACCAGTTAACATGTTGTTTGCACTGATGTTTGATCTCCCTGCTACCCAGGGCTGCTCCATTCACCCTGTGCTTCTTGCAGCAACCAAGCAGCAGCTCCAGCTGTGTCTCCAGGTCTCATCCTGCTCTGTGGACGTGGTTCCTGGGAAGATGTGGGCAGCTCAGCTTTTGTGCTCCCCACATGAGTGTGAACTGGAGCTTGCCTGGTGCTGCAAGTCCACAAGCACCTTTAGGCACAGAGGGACCACAGGGACAGACAAGGTCCCCGTGGGAGTCATGTGAGCTGGGTCTTGTTTATGCAACAGCACAGCTGAGCACAGGGCCTTGTGTTTAGGGAGTAATGTTCTAATTAATTTTATTAGGGCAGCAGCTCTTTGCAGGTAAGAGCTTAAATTCCCTGTGCACTCACAGGGAGATTGAGTTCCCCCATGCTTTAGGGTAGCCAGCAGCCAACAGGATTTAATAGGTATCCTCCAGAGGTGCGCTCAGATGTGGGAGATCACTAAAAAAACACCCATCTTGAGTGTCCCCAATAAAAAACTTTGGAGAAGGAAACCAAACTGGGCACTGCTCCTCTGACACGTTGGCAAAGGATGAATCAGTTGATTTAACAAACAGGGTTTTTTTCAAAGGAAGAAAAGAAAATGATAACAGGAAGGTAATGAGCAACACAGGATACATAATCACTTCAGCAGAGCTTGATCGCAACTGGTTACTGTCCTTATCGCAGTGCCCACGGGAAGGCAATTGTGAGATCAAAAGCTCTTGAAAAGAGAAGGTGCATTTCTAATGCAATGAACTGTGCAGGTCTCTGAGGACTCACAGTGGTGTGAAGTGGCTGGAGGGCATGAGCAAGGTGCACAGGAGGGAAGGACAGATCCAGCACAGCAGAAACCTGCAGAGTCCCCTCCCAGAGAGGGGTGCATGGAGAAGGCAAACCCCCATGAGCAGTTACACACCAGCTCTCCAACAGTGAGGGGCAAGTCTGCCTCCCCTGCTGCCCACCCCGACTCTCCAGATGGCAGCTGGAGATGGGCTCGTCCAGCATGTTTGTTCCAGTCTGCTTAAAACAATCCTTGGTATTTATGGCTGATTGAGAGCCAAAAATACGTCCAACACCCAAGTCAGCTGACTTTTCTTGGAGCTACACAAATCAAATCAGCTCGTAACTGAATTCCCCTCTGTTGAGGCAAATTGGAGCTCGAGCACTGGGATTTCCTTGGATTGTTCCCACCAGCGAAGATCTCATCCAGTTTCGCTCTTGCATCTGGCACTTCTTAACAATTTCTTATAGAGCTGTATGCAAATTGGCTTAATGAACTGAGGATTCTCTCAGCTGGGCAAGAGGAAAGCAGAGCATGAAGCCATTAGTGTAGTGTGTTCAGGCTCTGACACCAGCGTCAAAGGTAGCACAGCAGTCACCTAGTGCCAGCTGCTACTGCAGATGTGAAAGTCACTGTGCTTTCCACACCCTTCTGCTCTGAGTTACTCTTTGCAATGTAATTTAAATTGCCTTGTGAACAAACTCCAGGGCAAGTAGCCCTGTGACCCACGGGAGAGCTTCTGCTCTGCAGGGAGTTCTGCTCCGTGTGAGCGCTGTGTTCCTCCATCAGTGGAGGAGCTGGTAGATGCACCCAGCAGCCCCCCACGTCTGTAGGGATGTGAAACCCTGGAGTAATCCTGGGCAGCTGGACCAGAGCTATGTTTGCAGTGGCCAAAGGCCTTCAAAGGCATCTCCCTAGCTTTCATTTCTCCCATGCAAAAACGGCTGGTGCAGGTTAGTTGCAGCTCCAGATGTGGTGGCCAGATTCAATTCAGAGTCCAGGTCCTTGAGGCAAATTACGGTGATGAGGCAGGTCTGAGGTCAAGCTGTAAAATCAGCCTACATCTCTGGGTCAGTCAGAGCCAGGGTCAGCTGGGGTCAGGGTCAGTCAGGGTCAGGGTCAGGGTCAGGGTCAGGGTCAGGGTCAGGGTCAGGGGCAGGGTCAGGGTCTGACGAGGCAACCAGGCTTAGACGCAGCCTGACAGTCACCAGACAGGTCCATGTGGGAGAAGCAGGTCCAAATTATGGAAAACAGACTTCAGCTGTGGCATAGAAACACAGAATCACAGAATCGTTTTGTCTGGAAAAGACCTTTAAGATCACCGATAACCTAGTGATGTTGGGTCCACCACTAAACCATATCCCTAAGAACCTCATCTAAATGTCTTTTAAATGCCTCAATCCCCAGTCTGCCCCCAAGTCTTGGTAGCCAAACCACTAACGGGGATGTGCTGAGGGTGCTGCCAGTACCTAAGTTCCAGGCAAGGTGGACACATGCACAACAGCAGCCCACCATCACCTTCCTCACCAGCTGGTAGGCTGTTTTGGACAAGAATTACTGCTCAGAGACAGCCTTTCACAGCAACGAGCCTTCACTCAGCACATAGGGCTCTCCCTAAGTCACTGCAAGCCCCGCAGAAGCCTTGTACCTTTCCTCCCTCCTCTGAGAAGTGACAAGAAGCAGCACTTTCCTTTCTGTGGTGACAAAGGACCGTTTCTGGCCACTTCGGCAGCCGTGGCCTCTTCCCATTTTGGGGACAGTCTGCCACCTTGTGTTGAAAGCTGAGGAACGTCAGGGTGGCTGTTCAGGGCACTGAAAATGCCTCAAGCATCATTTATTTGCCTTTAGGACTCCTAAAGCTCAGAAGACATGAAGAAGACCTCGAGAAGCTCAGCTCTTTGGGGAGTCAGGGGTGCAACAGAAATCACCTCAGTCACCTCAGACCTGGCTTTGGTGGCACAGTTGCTTTTGGGAAGGTTATTGCTTGGCATTTCTGTGCCCAAGCAAGGATCTCCTGGGTCCCCAGCAGCCATTTTTGACTGTCCCTGATACAGTGGTGAATTTTGGTCCATTCAGGTTGTAGCATTGCCCACAACTGGATGTGGGCCTTTCTTGCCCTTGAGCCTGGCCCATAATTTGCAGCACCCATACAAAAAGCCCACAAAATCTCCATTGCTTTGTTTCACTGAAGGCCTCAAGCATCGTTGAGTTGTTTGTGGGCATCAGAGACACAGTTTTGGACTCCAGATGAAGCATATGGGACATCAATAGCCACGGAGTGGTGGCTGGAGGCCAGGCCAGATGCTCGGGGCGTCTCATGCAGCCCTAAATACTTGTATACGTGTCTAACACACCTCAGGGGTTTCATCTCAAACTGGATCCTGCTCAGCTTCCACTTGGTTCATTTTACTTCCTCTGCTCTTAACAAGCATAAAATGTTCATTAGAAGGGATGAATGTTTATAGGGTGTAAGATTCTTTCCAGATTATATTTTCATTTTTCTAAGTACTCCTAAGAGTGTGAAAAATTCTTCTCATAAATCTTATTAGTAGTTAATGAACCCAGAGGGAGAAGTGCCATCATCTTGCTGAGCTCTGCTGTAGCTTTCTACAGAGGTTCTCTTTTATTTCTCCTCTTTCATAGTTTCTTTCATTTTTTTTTTCCTCACCACTGGCCTTTCTGCCCTCCTTACACCATTTTCCTCCTGTCCCTGTTCTTGCTGCAAGCCATGCCAGGTACCACATATGCCCCGTGCATGAGGCAGGCAAAAAGCACACACTTGATGTGCTGAGATAGTACAGATGGCAAGTACAGGTAAAACATTCACAATAAAACCTCATTTAACTAATTACATTGACTCTTGCATCTCCCAGTGATGGCAGCTGGGTTAGGTGTGATGTCCTAGCAGAGGTGAAGGCAGGTGTCTTCACTCAGCTTTCACAGTGGACAGAGCCAGAAAACAGTGATGGGTTAGAGACAGCTTAGAAATGAGAAAAAACTTTGTTTCATTCGTCTGGTTTTGGATTTCACTTCTTATACGGACCTGTTTCCTCTTATCTGTGCACAGGCAAAGAGCTGCCCAGCTAAGAAAGGCTGAGGTTTGAGTTGTTGACTCACAAGTTATGACTGATTTCATAGATATCCATGTGCTTACCAAAGAAGGGCAACGAAACTGGTAAAGGGTCTAGAGCACATGTCTTATGAGGAGTGGCTGAGCAAACTGGAGTTGTTTAGCCTGGAGAAAAACAGGCTGAGGGGAGACCTTATCACTCTCTACAACTACCTTAAAGAAGGTTGTAGAGGTGTAAGGATCGGTCTGTTCAACCAAGTAACAAGTGATAGGATGAGAGGAAATGGACTCAAGTTGCGCCAGGGAAGGTTTAGATTGGGTATTAGGATGTATTTCGTTACTGAAAGGGCTATCAGGCATTGGAACAGGTTGCCCAGCGCAGTGGTAGAGTCCCCATCCCTGGAGCTATTTACCATGTAGACCCAGTGCTTAAGGATATGTTTAGTCAAGGACTTGTCAGTGTTAGGTTAATGATTGGACTCAATGACCTTAAAGTTCTTTTCCAATCTGGGCGATTCTGTAATTCTGTGACTCAACCAGACACAAGACAGTGCTCAGCACGAGCATAGCAGAAATCAGGTTTTGGGACAAAGTGGAAGTACCAGTTGCTTCCTGAAATGTTCTGGATGTCACATGGCACGTCTGTGTCACTGGTGTAACCCGTTGGGCTCACAGTGAGATGGTGCAATTCTGCCTCACGAGAAACCATAGTCTGAGCAAAGCAAAGTTGTGCTGCTTAATCTAAAATGACCTTCCTTTTTTTTTTTTTTTCCTGCGGCTGGGGCCGCTGAGAATTAGTCTGCAGGATTAGCTCTCCATGTACACCGAGATGAACCAAAAGAGAGTTCAACTGTGATGATTTTTCCTTATTACCAGCAGGCTGGAGGCACAGCCTGGCAGTGTGGCACCCATTGAATTCTGCCCAGTTATTAAAAACCCTCTTGGCAGCTCAGCTGGAGAATGACTTACGGGTTTGTTTAGGGCCAGCTGAGAATTAGTCTGCAGGATTAGCTCTCCATGTACACCGAGATGAACCAAAAGAGAGTTCAACTGTGATGATTTTTCCTTATTACCAGCAGGCTGGAGGCACAGCCTGGCAGTGTGGCACCCATTGAATTCTGCCCAGTTATTAAAAACCCTCTTGGCAGCTCAGCTGGAGAATGACTTACGGGTTTGTTTACTTGCTAGGGCTCCAACTCATGCTCAGCATAGGCCAAGTTCAGTCAAATTTTCACATTTTGCTAACACAGCATGTGCACATCAGGCATGAGGAAACACGCTAAAGCTGCAGAGCCTTGGCCATGTGTGAGCGCTCCTTGACTTCCTTGTTCCTGCATACCAGTGCTGGTTGAGGGGAGGCGATGGCAGACCCTATTGTCGGTTCACGTCTTGGCTGCTGACCTGTTTATTCATATGCAAAATTATGTGGAAAAATATTAAAGCATCTTCTAAAGAGGGTCTGAAATCCTTGCTTTTTCGGTAAACAAGCAGGTAACTGTTTACTGGCACACTGCAAAACTCAGCCAAGAAATTGTTCAGTGTGCAAGCAAAGTCAAAAATGACCCAATGTGTCCTCATAGTCCTTTAATAAGATGCAGAACAAGTACAAAGCGACTTTCCAATTACTTTAACATGCATGATAAAATGGGTTGTGCCTGGTCATGGCTTTGTGATATTTCAGTGGAATTGCTGTTTGGTACTGACTTGCATCTTTATTGCTTATTTAAAATGCGCCTCTGCTTGGACTGGAGTTTTGTAATAGCGGCACTTTGGGTTTCCACGGCTATTGCCTCGGAAAACATCACATTAAAACTTGTTCAGCTGTACAAATCTCAGCCCTGCAGACAGAATTCAAAACATTGCTGGCGCCTTCCTGGGTTCCCTGTAAAGCACTGGCAAAGCCGACACCAAATCTGCAGGAGTGATCACGTCCCTGTGACTGTGACTGTGACTGTACCTCTCCCATCACATGACAGGAAAGTGCCCTTCTAGCTTCTGTTTTGACAGATAATTTCAGTACACATCAGGTGTATCTCACCACTGAAATGCATTTACCTTGAACCCTACATCAAAACATATTTACCTCTATTGTAGAGCACAGAATTAAATCATTATTTTACTGTCTGCAAGAGCTGGGATTGGTATTGCTCATGTTAGGAGGTGCTGGGCTGCGCAGGTATTGCAACAGTTATGTTTAACTGATGTTGTCCTGCTCTAGCAGTACCTGAAACTGCTGGGAAGTTTGTGACAAGTCTCTCCTGTCCCAGCTTTGTCCATTTGCTCTGTGGTGACAGCTCCTCCTTTTTTGTTAAAATGAAACTTCATTCATTGACACTATGTAATATCCTGGGGCAAAAAAAAGGAAATTTCTTTTCTCAGTCCTCTACCCACAAGCAGTGCCATGCCCAGGGAGCCCTGCTGCTGAAATCATCACCAAACTCTGTAAAATGGCCATTGGGACAGAGCAACCTGCTTCCACCTCCAGATTCCTGTCCCCACATGCCTTCCAACAGTTCTTGTACTGGGAAACACGGAGAGCAAGCACAATAAGGTAGCACACTTCCTTACACAAACTAGTTGCTTACACATTGAAAAAATGTGTAAAGAGCTCCCTACGAGCTCTGTGAAACCACTACCTGGCTACAATGGCTATGAGTTTCCCTGAAGTCTTATGAATGTACATGGTTCCCCAGTAGTGCAGCATAGAAAAACAGTTTTGCTTTTTTACTGAGATAGAGGGAGCTGTAAATTAATTTTGGGTTTTTTTCCCCTTTTGGTTAGCCTTGTAAAAGACTTTTTCCCAAGTTCAGACTTACCCAAGTGTTGGTAGAGTCACTCTTGGAGGTAATTGGACATCTCAATTCTCATATGAAGTCCAGGGTGCTGAACTTATGGCTGTGGGTTCAGGTGATGAGATACCAAGAAACATCACGGTTTGTTGAGCTGAGCCCTGGAAAGGTTTGCTGGTGTTAGCACCAAGGAACCATGGTGACCTTGGACAGCTGATGAGCTATTGGTCCAGAGCAGCCTGTG
This sequence comes from Apaloderma vittatum, assembly GCF_000703405.1. NCBI lineage: Eukaryota > Metazoa > Chordata > Aves > Trogoniformes > Trogonidae > Apaloderma > Apaloderma vittatum. The sequence continues at coordinate 30,944 of NW_009694174.1, forward strand.
GATGATTGTGTGACCTGTGGGCCCAGTATCTGCAGCAAAGTGGGACCTCAGTGAGGTCGGGGATGGGAAGTACAATTAGCCCTGCAGAGAAACGAAAGGCCAACCCAATCCTAATCTGCAGGACTCAGCAGATGGTACTGGGTAAATCTTTAGCATTTCTCTGTGTAAAGGACCAGGAGTGTGCCAATTCCATCTAGGCTTTTCTTATCATCCTTCTCCTGTCTGGACTTTGTTTTCTCACAATCTCTGGTTTTCCCTTTGGAAAAGGCTTGTCCCTTTGGCAGCCCTGAGGGCTGGAGCTGACCCCATGCAGAACTACTGAATGTTGTGGAGGTGGAGATGGGCATCTTGTTGAGATGCCCATGACAGGGAGGTTGGACTAGATGATCTCTAAGATCCCTTCCAACTTAGGCTATTCTATGATTCTGTGATCTATGATCTATGATCAGCTCTTCAGGAGAAGCATTTTGAAGCTCACCACCCTCTCATGAGGGCTGCAGTTCCACAAACGTAAGATTTGAGCCATTTTTCTTCCCCCTCCCTTTTTTTTTTTAAACCTGCCATTTGCTTTCCTAATGTTAGCCTCCAGAGGGCGAAAACTCCTCAAAAAGACGCTGGGAAGTGCTCCAGTCAAGCTGGAGGTGACCTGCTTGCAAAGAAAGACCCGTGATAAGGAATTCCCCCCAGTATTGTTGCGTTTTCAGCTCATTTCTGTGATGACGTCTCCGTCTCCCAAGCCTGACCACAGCTGCGGAGCTGGGGGTGACAGGCTGGCTGAGAGAAGGGGAATACGAACTCCTGACTCAAGGCTTCCTGGAAAGCTTTGGGGATGATGAAATCATCTGGGGACTTACGTCAGGTGGGAATTTTTTCAGTGGTTTGCCCTGGAAGCTGGTTCACAAGCCAGAAAACGTGAGAGAAGCAGGCAAGTCTTAGTGCTGCCCATGCAGATGTCTTGTTGCTTTTCAATACGATATATAGGCAGTTTCCTTGAAAAAAGTTTTAGGAAAGGAAAGGATCTGCCACTTGTCAGCTTCAGAGGGTATAGAAAATCCTGCCAGATGAGAGGAGCCTGCTGCTCTGAAAACCTAATCCAGCATTCAAAGTGTTGGAGAAATGCGTACGAGGACAACCGGTATAAAAGTAAGGGCTTGATGCTTTTGAGGACAATACATAGAGTTGCTGCTTGTAGAAGAGATCCAATTCCTGGGAAATGCTGAGTGTCTGCTCTGAAAGTCTTTTGCATAGGTCTCCAAAGGAACTGAAAAAGGAAAAAAGGGTGGGAGCATCATACTCATGGACAGAGAGGATGTTACTGGTTCCCAGCTGGAAAAAAAAAAAAAAAGATTTTAAGAGGGTGTGGAGACAAAATGGAATGAGATAGGAGCGGTCTAGGGGTGAGGAGATGAGAAATGAGGCCAAGAAAGGCAACTGAAGGAGAAATAGGATTGCTGCGGGTCTTCCTGTATGGAACATTTCAGTGTATATGTACATATGTACCAGCTATACTACTAGTATACTTATTTTATGTATTATAATTCAATTCCATAGTACATTTATGGTGAGACGGGACGCCACAAGCCACGGGCTTGCCCCAGGCTTGCTGCCAGGCTATGGGAGGATGCTGCTGTCAGCTGTAGGGATCCAGCACCTCTTCATCCATCCTGGCACCATCACTGAAATAAGCTGAGTAATTAAATCATTTACTGCTACGTTTCTGTCAGATCTCATTACACAGCACCTGGGTTATTTTGCCTGGATCCTATCATGGTGATGTTAAATATCCCATCCCTGGCAATAGCCTCAGAGGGGACATTTGGTCAGGGCTGGCACTTTCTTCTGCAGTAGTACTGCTGCTGGGTTAAAATTCTGATGTGGATGTGGTCTGCGAGATCCAGCATCACAGTTCACCACAGGCAGAAGGGGAGAAGCTCAGAGAAGGAATGTGGGAAAGATCGCACATTCCTGCAATGAGTAAATCAGGGCTCCTTGTCTTCAAAATGTGATGGCTAGAGGGCAAGCATGGTGAGGGTTATGAAATTTAGAGCGGACAGGCAACATACTGCCTGCTTTATCCTATGAAAAATAACTAACTAACTAAATAAGTAAATAAATAAATACGTAGAGAGATAAATAAATATATAGACAAATAAATACATAGATAAATGGATAGATAGATAGATAGATAGATAAGGGTGTTTCCTGAGCTTGCTAGGATCAAAACAGACAAATCAGCCATTTTTTGGTCCAAGGCATGGCAGGGAAGCTTTGGGTGGCAAAGGCTAGTCCTGCTGTCCCTGGACGAACCAGGGTGGTAGAGAGAAACCAGCGGAAGGCCACCCAGCACACAGGGATTTCACAGTGCGTCACAGGATTTCCCGGCTGCTGCAGGCACTCACCAAGGCACAAGTGGTCAGAGACAGAGGGTTTGTGGAAGAAATGTCATTACTTGTTATTATGCCTTTCCCAGACATCTGCTTCTCCTATCAGGGATAGGAGAGTGGGTGACTGGGGCATGCAAATCATAGGATCATAGAATTGTTTGGGTTGGTAAAGACCTTTAAGATCATCGAGTCCAGCCACTAAACTAGCAATGCCAGGTCCACCACCAAACCGTGTCCCTTAGCACCACATCTACAAAGATGTGGAGACTGCAACAGAGAGAGCCCTGGGCAAAGCCTTTGCAGGTTCACCTCAGTTGCAGTATTTCTCACCTTGTTTTTTGTAGCACAGGCAAGGGTGGCTTGTGCCAGCACAGATGCTCTCCTTATGCCAATCCAGCTGGAGAAACACCTGGAAACAGATCCCCTGCGTTTGTCCGTCTGTGCTATGCCAAGCTTCCCTGTATCTCAGCTGCCTCTTGTATCCAATAGATACCGAAATGCGGGGGGTTTTGCACAGTCCAGCATTAACAGCACAGATGGAACAACTATACTGGAATATGCATGGCTTCTAGTCAAGAGGAATAAATTATAATTGTTTATAGAGGTTTTTTTCTAAAGCTAGAACTGGCATAAATACATCTTACCAAAAAAACACCCTTTCCTCCTTGTCTTCTTTTTCAACCAAAATAATCATCTTGGTCAACGGCTTGTGCAGAACTGGCCTGGACTCACAAAATAATTTTGACAAGCTCCATTTTTTGATTTTTAATTTGTATGTATCTGACACTGAAGGGGCTAAACACGAGCATCACAATGCTCATTTGTTTTTTCCATTGCCACTTTTCAGAGTGTTCCTGTGTTTTGAAGTGGTTTGTACTGAAAAAACATGGGTGTCAAATACAGGGAGTAGCAACAAGCTTGTTGTCAGAGTAAAACCACCTTCACAGGATTTCCCAAACATTTTGCCTTTACTCTGCATTTTGTGTGAACGTTCAACCTGCTCATTTCCTTTTTTTTTTTTTTTAGAAAAAATAAAGCAGACAAGGCTTGAAAACGGGGAACATGCCGGGTGCTTCAGAGAGTTTTTGTAGCGATGCTTGTCAGATCCTTTATCTGGAGCTTCTCAGTTTGACAGCCTGTGAACATCCATTTCTTTAATCAAAGCCCTGAAAACATGATATTCTGCTTAAACTACCCTAACCCCTTCAAACTACTCTAACCACTTTTAGCTGTTTAAGCTGCTTAAAATTCAGCTACAGTTCAGATCAATTCAGATGCTAAAGCATTGCGGAGTAGCCGAACATTATAAACTCTCCTGACTTTGAAATGATCTCAAAATTGAAAATGTTTCAACTGGTAGTATTTAAATATTCATTCCTCTAAATCTAAGAAATTTGCTTCTAAATAGGATTGGATTATGAGCCTCGAAGAGATTTGCAGCACAAAGCCCCATTTGCAGGGAGCCTTATTCTCAGTTTTAAAGTTATTAACTCCTGCAGTTAGGAAATTCCTCCTTAAGTGGTATCTTTAACACATGCTTCACGAAATCGCCTTCACCAATCCAAAAATACAGACGCAATTAATTTGTCTTGAATTTTAAACCTCACTGACCTCAGCAGAATGAGCTGTATTTCATGTCCCTGGCTCCCACTCCCCAAGCCGAGCGCAAAATCTGGCCGTGACATGAAATCAATGTTTTTGTGCTCGTTTGCTCAGATTCGTTACACCAGTTGCGATGGGGATGTGCAATCGCACACGCAGGCAGGCACAAACCCAAAACCGTTGCTGGGATGAGACGGAGCAAGCTCAATCCCAGGCTCAAGGCGAGTTGGTTTTAAGTTGCGAGTACCATGTGGGCCACCCTGTAAAACTGCCAACAGCCCAGGCTGTTAACGTGCATCAGCGTGATGCCATGATGGTCAGTCTGTGCCAGTTTGTAGATTGTTTTTGTAGGGGTCAGAGGAGGTGACACCAGCCTGGGTAAGGAGCAGATGTCTCCAGTGCACAAGATGCAATGTGTTTGTAGCCAAGTTTTTTTTAAAAAAACTGCTGAAAGAGCAGGACGTGATTTTCCTGGCTGAAATAGGGCGAGACCTTGTTGGGTCACTCTCTTGCCTCTGCCTGGCCATGCAAATGAGTTAAATATCAAACTTCTCAACCGAACTGATTAACCAGCTCCAGTGCTGCCGAGAGCTGCGGGGGTAGAAGCAGTGAAAAAATGTGTAGGTGTGGGACATGATGTGCTGGGCAGTGAGATCATCCAAAATGCCCAGTGAAGTCCCATGGGGAGCCAGGTCTGTAAGGTGGGAGCTGAGAGGCAGCCTGCTAGCTGCAGCAGTGGGGATGGGTGACCTCCAAACCACCATGTGTCCCAGGAAGGGAACCTACAGGAAGGCTGGAAAGGGACTTCTTATAAGTGTCCTGTGATAGGACAATGGGAAATGGATTTAAATTGAAGGAGAATAGGTTTAGACTGGATCTCAGGAAGCAATTCTTCAGTACAAGGGTGGCAAGACTCTGGAATAAATTGTCCAGAGAAGTTGTGGATGCCCCCTCTCTGGAGGTGTTCAAGGCCAGGTTGGATGAGGCCTTGAGTAGCCTGATCTAGTTGAGGGGTCCCTGCCCATGGCAGGGAGGTTGGATTAGGTGATCTCTAAGGTCCATTCCAGCCTAGGCTATTCTATGATTCTATGAAAACATCATAGTGCTTGTTAGCCCTTCCTCTGCACTCCCCAGCTGACAGTGGGTGCAGGTCCTTAACATGGGACTTGAGAACCTACATCCCACATGCAGATCCTGCAAGTCCTGCTCAATTATTTGATCAGAAATCATAGAACCATAGAGTCGTTTCATTTGGAAGTGACCTTTAAAGGTCATCTAGTCCACCTCCCCTGCAATGAGAAGGGACATTCTCAAATGGAACAGGTTGCTCAGAGCAAACTGGCCTTGAGTGTTTACAGGCATAGGGCCTCCACCACCCCTCTAGGCAACCTGCTCCAATGTTTCACCACCTTTACTATAAAAAAATCATTCTTATATCTAGTCTGAATCTACTGTCTTTTAGTGTAAAACCATTCTCTCTTGTTCTATCTCAACAGGCCCTACTAAAAAAGTGCCACTTAATCTCCTCACACTCCAGCCTGGAATTGGTGCCCAGGCTGGCACCAGTCATGGCAGTATGGGGCATCATATATTGGGGCACAGGGACAATCCCTGGTCTTTAATGAAAACTTTCAGATGGTTTAAGTGTGCCTGTCGCAGAGGTTTCCTAGAGCTTGAGCATGGGACAGTCTATGGGGCCCTGTGGTGAGGGTTACATTAAACAGTACTTTAATGTGGTAACGCCAGCTTGCCAAATGCTCCAAAAACAGTAAGTGCAGGAAAATCACTGGTCAAAATAGGCATTTATTTTATCTTTCCAAAGATATCTCCTCTGAAAGGAAATGTCTGTACATTTAGAGATGGGCAGTGGTAGGACGCTGGCATTTCAGCACTGAAAATTATACCTTGTGCTTTTTAACAGAGCCTCGGGGAGCGATGCGAATGACTGACACAGAGGACGGGTGCTGTAAGTTTTAATGTCATGCTCTGGCCACTTCCCTCTCTCCTGCTGGAGCTACCAGTGGGGAGCATCTGGCCTTCATCCAAAATCCATGTGCAATGTATTGCTCCGATATTAAAGGCTGCACTATGAACCCAAACATCACCCTCGGAGTGGCAGGGTGTAAATCCGAGCTCCTTGCTATGGCACTTCCATTGTGGTGGGGTGGCTCTTGGTGGACATCCTGCTGTCACCTTCATCCTGGAGGAGCCAAGCAGCACTCAATGCCTCTCTCAGCCTCGTCTCAGAAATGCTAATTGTGCTGCGCTTGCTTGAACCTTGTCTCTATAATTAGCAGTGCTGCGTCAGCAGACACTGATGCGGCAGTGTTAATCGTGCAGCTCGTTTTCCAGGAGCCGCTGGGACTCCAGACAGACGAGGGGTTATTTCGGGTGACTTGTCCCTCACGCAGTTTCCCTGGGTCTGTCCATCCCCAGTGAGTACAGGTTTGCTGTGTAATGGCAATGTTGGATTTTTACAGCGACCAACCAATTAGTCTGATCGGGAAACGCTCACAGAGTTTGAAACACGGTCCTTTGGGCTTCACGTGGAGACCCCAGTGGGTGGCATGTGAGAAGGGAGGGGGACCTGGCCTGGTCCCAGGGCAGCACCTAGGGCTGGGGTGACATTGGAAAGGTTAACCCTGAAGGAAGGGTTTGCTGCTCTCAGGGGAAGCGTTTTCACCCCTTTAAACATCCAAACCCCAAACTGAAGGATCTAGTCCATCCTGGCTGTTGGACATAGAGGTGAGTGGGCTGTAATCAGTGAAGCTGAATGCTAGTTTGGGACGCAAGCCAGGTGCTGCATCGCTGCCTCTTCCACCAGTACGTGTGTACCATTTAAAATTTGGCACACCGTCCTATTTTGGTTCCTCCAGAGGGGTCTCAAATGGGCCAGAGCACCCGTGGCTCAGGATGTCAGGCTCAGACTGAGACCCGTGTGGCCATCCCTGGCAGCAAAGCACTGTTGGCAATATTCGTCCATGTCTGGGTGTGAATCACCTTGGGGATAGATGCACGAAACTGCCCCTCCCCATCCTTTCACACTGAGGTCCCCCAGGGCTGCAGCTGTGGGACACAGAGCAGGGAAGGCAGAACAAAGCAAAGAGAGTGGGAAGGGATGGTAAGGAAAAGGGGAACATTCAATATGAGAGCACAAAACTCAGGTTAATTTTATTTTTTCCCATCAAATTAGCTTCTTTTTCCCCCAGAGTGGAAATGCTCAGCATCCAAGGAGCATGCTGAGCTTCTTCCACAGCACGTGCCCATGCTTGTGAGTGTGAAGATTACATCTAACAGTGACCTGCCAGGATTTGGTCCCTGCCAGATCAGCTTTTATTTCCCCACCAGATCCAGAAAACCTCATAGGTTTGTCTCTTGGGCACTTCATCCTGCACGCTCATAACACAACCAAGTAACTGCAGTTACCAAGTGAGTGTCACCCCCAATTTATGTCACCACAGGAGGCAGAAGACCCAGGACTATTACATGTTTATTATATTAGTGACCCTATTTCTAGGCTAACAGCAAGACCAAGGCGTGCTTTGCAGAAGACTGTGTGCTTTATCCCAGGCAACAAATCCTGACTCAGCCTGTTACATAAATTATTTATCACAGTCATGGAAAGTTAAAGATAAAGACTGAATTAGTCCAGACAAGGCTGATGGTGCAAGTGAAGTGAAAGTGTAAGTGAACACAGGGTCATGTTGAAGGCTCCTGATTTCAGCAGGGCAAAGCTCACAAACTGAGCATTGCCAGAGCCTGGCTGCAAAAGCCGCCAATGTGAGCATCATCCTTGACCCAGTTTTGACCCAGGAGAGATCACATCCTTCCAAAGGGCTTCTGTGTGCTGCTCAGAGACATCACCTTGTCCCTGAGGGGGAACTGGAATGGCCCCACCCTGTGCAAGAGGTTGAGAGTTCATGTTTCTGCTGGGATCACACCATACTAGCTGGCCCTGGCGCTGCTGGGTTTAGTCACCATCTCAAGAATATTAGGAATAAGCAACAAGACCATAAGGAATAAAAGTAACCAGGGTTTCCCAGCAGTGAGGGCCCTCCCTTGGATGCCATAATGGGAAGGGAGCGGGAAGCAGCCAGGAGTTGAGATTGTCAAATAGCAAAGAGCTGAAATGAGGAAGATCCACCACACCATGTGGAAACGTGGAGCTCGAGATGCCCAAAATAGGGGCAGGCACTCACACTTTCACTAGTGACGTGTGCTGATAGCATGTGGCTGTCTCCATGCATTGGACATACCGAGGATGACATACCGAGGTCTGAAGCAGCAGCAGCATTGGCCACATTGAACCTGGGCTGGACTGGAGGAGGTCCAACACGGAAGGATGGACTCATTCACTCAAGGAAAAGAGTCTCTGGCTTGTGGTTTCTGCTGGGCTTAGCTGTGGCAGGTGGGAAGATATCTACCTCCTTCTCCTCACCTCTGCTACAGGGATGAAAGCATCCAGAGAAGGAGAAAAGATGCTTGAGGATGGGAACCCTTTAGACAATGAGGCATCAGTCAAAACCATTAGAAAATCTGACTTTCTGAGCACAGAAGAAGAAAGAAAAGAAAGAGAAGGGAATCACAGTCTTCAAATACCTCCAGGAGGGAGACAAGGGGCAGATAGGAACTGATAAACATCAAACAGGGCAAATATTTAATTTAGCTAAAGGACCATATTGACACTAGAGCAAAACAGGATTATCTATCCATGGATATGTTTAATTAGAGGAAACTTGCCAGTGTCTAAAACAGAACAAAGCAGAAGTGAGAGGGGAAAGGAAAAAAAAAAAGCTTTTTGCAAGATTAAATGATGTTTTTAAAAAGGAAATTTTATAAGATGGAAACAGCAGAGGTAGCGGTAAGAGTTGTTAAGTGGTCTCATGGCAAGTGGGCTAGATAATTCATCTTTACTGTCCAAATTACTTAATTTTTTATGTGATTTTTTGCCTGATTTTGGCCCAGGCCAACTCACAAGATACCCACCAGCTCACAGGTCTATCTGGGCAGTGGAGGACAGGTAGGTGCTCCCTCCTTGCAGCAGAATTTGGAGATATCCCCTGCTGTGGAGGTGAGAAGAGCATCAATCTCTCCTCTTCCCATCTCTGCCAGGCCCTACTCCTCCATCCCCTCGCTTCAGAAATGATGGTCAGACGCATTGTGGGTGAGATCCTTGGGAAAGGAAAAAAAGGAGAGAGAACTTAAGAGGAGGAAAAAACAAATCACTGTTACGTGTCTGAAATCTTTATTTGCTATGTTGCATTTGAACGATTTTAATTCCCTTCCCTCCCTCGAGGAAATCCAATGAGAAGGTTTTCACTGCTCGTGGCCAGGTGTGATTTCCAGGTTCAGCAAGGGCAAGTGTGGAATTTTGCACCTGGGA
>NW_009694175.1:0-707 GCF_000703405.1 Apaloderma vittatum
ATCCCAGCTCCCGCAGCCTGTCCACATAGCAAAGGTGCTCCAACCCCTGCATCATTGTGGTGGTTTGGCCCTGGCCAGAGACCAGGCACTCACCAAAGCCGCTCTATCACTCCCCTTTTAGATGGACAGGGGAGAGGGAAGATGTAAAAAGAGGCCCGTGGGTTCAGATGAAAAAGCAGTTTAATAAAGCAGTAGCAAATGCCGCGCGCGGAAGCAAAGCGAAACAAAGATTATTCTCTACTTCCCATCAGCGGGCGATGTCCGGCCGCTTTTGTAGGAAGCAGGGCTCCAGGGCGCGTAGCGGTTGCTTCAGAGGACAAACACAAACAGCGAATGCCCCCCACTTCCCTCTTGCTTCTCCCTTTTATGTCTGAGCTGACGTCATATGGTATGGAATACCCCTTTGGTCTGTTTGGGTCAGCTGTATCCCCTCCCAAGATGTTACCCACCCCCAGTCTACTGTTGGGGGAACGTTGGGAAAAAAAACCAAAACCACAGCCTTGGTGCTGTGTGAGCACTGCTCAGCAGTAGCCAAAACACCGGGGTGCTATCAACACCCTTCTAGCTACCACTGCAAAGAGAAAAACAAAACCAACCAGCACTGAGAGATCTGCTATGGGAAGATTGACTCCACCTCAGCCGGACTCAATACAAGCTCCGCCCCTCATTATATGAATGTATTGGGTTGGCCCAGCCAGATTTTGGTG
>NW_009694176.1:0-37697 GCF_000703405.1 Apaloderma vittatum
AAACTGCTTTTCCTTCTCAAAGCATGCAGCAGGGCAGAGTCCAGCCTGGCTCCTCGGGTTCCCAGCCAGGGGTTACTCCCCAGCACCCAGGAGCTCAGAACTGCTCTTGCCAGTCTCATGGGGGAGCCTGAGACTCTGGCTGAGGTTTGGGGTACTGAGTAGCTGCAGCATCAGGGACTTTTTCTCTGAAGGGTTTGTTGGGACAGTGGGAGAGACGGTGAAATCCACCGAACCAGAAGTGGTCATTCAAAGCTGCTCCTGGATTTTAGTTCGGGTGAGACTGGATATGACAGAACTGCAACTTTGAGGGAGGTGCCTGGGGCTGGTACCTGCCTCGCTCCCATTTTCCTCTGACTTCAACATCGCAGACTGCAAACAGTCAAGGAAAGCATGAAATGATTGGTATAATTTGAGTCTAGTTGGGATATGATTTACCCAGTGGTTCCCAAAGCTAGAAAGGAGATGTGCCAAGCTAGAGAGAGTGTTGAGATGGTCTCGGTGGATGAGGCAGCCTCGTTACACATTCACCACTCTCCTGAAGGAAACACAAAGCTGATGAGAGTATGAGCTTGCTGTGAAAGGTGGGAGGCGGGAAGAGTCACATCTGTACAGATTTGGTGGAGATGCACTAGCTTTGGAAGAAATGTGCTGTTTTTCAGTATGTGGAACAAATGTTGACACTAAGCTTGTGATTTCATATTCCATATGAAACGAACATTGTGTTCATCCACAGAAGTGAAACAAGGAAATTATTACCTATCTTTTCTAAGAACTGTGCACTACTCCGTATTTTGTAATAATCTTAGCACACATCTGAGTTTGTATTTCCTGTATCTCCAAATACAATTATTGCATTAGCAGTTAATGTAATGTTGCATTGCTTCCTGTTCAGGAGTTTGATAAGAAGGTAGAACTGCACTTTAGCTCCAAGCAGAGTTCACAACATCAACTTTTCTGAATGATGATAAAAGTGTATGCCCCAAACAAGTTAAGCTTGGTTTAAATGACTCAAACCCATGACCTACAGCTGCAGGATTGGAAAGCTTAAAGCTGCACAAACAACAACTATATGGAGAGATGCCTGTGAAGCAGCTTTGAATTTGGCTGGGGCTTAGGACCGGAAGAATCTGAGTTGCAAACCTTGGATGAAAAGTGACTTTTAAAAAAAGGCACTTACATTTGTTAATAAAAAGCAGCTTTAAGCCAAGGGGGGAGGGGATGCTGAGATGCTCTGAATGTATGTGGCAGCACTGCCTGGGGTGAGCCTTTTCTTTCTAGTGAAGAAGAAAGCTCACATTTGCACAGCAGAATCCTGCATAGAATTTGTCTTCTCACCTGAGTGCAGGAAAAGTATCAACAAGACTTTCTTCCCTCTTCTCTGCCTCTTTGTGTCTCTCATGGGGAGAGCAGACATGGGAAGGTCCACTCAGCTGTGACGGGCAACGGAGGCTTCTCCAGGAGAAGTCACCTTCTCCAGGGGATGTCCCTGCCCACGGGTGATGCGTGTGGGCAGCGTGGGGCATGGCTGCGTGTTTCACCTGCATGTTGTGGCTGCCACCCGCCTGCAGGAGCCGTGGTGGCATGGGACACTTTGGTGGCAGAGCCCCAGTGGAGATGTGCAGCAGCTGGCTGAGGACACTGCAAAGGAAGTCCAGAGTTCATCTGACCTCAGGAGCAATCCAGATAGTTATGTTTAGGCATCTGGATCTGATAGGGAGCAGTGTCACTTCCAATCTCTCCTAGCCCCACCTGGGTGAGAACCAAGCACTCCAGCCCTGTTTGATGCTCTCAGCAGTCTGATAAGAGATTTATATGTCACTTGTATTTCACTGTTTCCTGCTTTTGCTCGTTTCCAAAGCCTTTTCTGCCAACTGAGTGAGGAAGAGGGAAGGCTGCTGCCCACCTCTGAGCAGGAAGGATATATGCGATTATTCCACTGATGGGCTGGCCACTCATCAGTGTCTAATGGGCTTCCTGCATGGGGAGGGGGCAATGGTTGTGTAAAGGAGGGACATTGAGATTATCCTGCTCTACTGTCACTTGGGGTCATCAGAAAAACAGAGTTGGGACCTGGAAAGTTAGAGCTGCTTTCCAGCCTCCTGATTCCCTTGTCTTTGTGTGGGGCAGGGAAGAAGGGGTGAGGAAGTAGGGCCCTTTAAATCTTTTGCTCCCTGACTCATTATCAGGTAGTTTCCTTTTTATTTCATTTCCTCCTTCCTCTCCAGGCAACCTCTGTGGTTCCCATTGATAAGCCAAGGGGATATGTGACAAATCTTGCTTGTATTTCATTACATGATTTACACAGTGAATGTCACAGGTGATGTGGGTGGCAAAAGGGAATGCAGAGTCTTTAGCCTGTGAGATTTTCCCTGGCATTACAAATAGCTGACTTAGTTCCCTCAATAGCTGGAAAACTACTTTTTCCTTCCAAACTAGTGCTGTTCACACAATAAATATGTTCTCAGATAGATCAACAAAGCCTCTTGAGAAAGGGAGCTTAAGAGCTCCAGAATTTATCTGGATGAAACTCATCAAGAAAAATAAAACTGGATTTTGCTGATTTTGTGAAGTGCTAGATTTTGGCTGGAGGATTCCAGAGAGGTGAAATCTCTGATTTCCCACTTGTGATGGATATGGAAAGCAGGCCTGCCTTCTCATGTTGAGATGGGTCATTTGATGATAAATTTTGACTTTAGGGAACATTTAAGCCAATGGGAGGTAAGGGATCATATTCCCCTTCTTACCCTACTTGGATCCTGTTGAGAGGCAATGGAATGGGACCACAAATTTTAGATGAACATCTGATGTCCAAGCTTTCCTGGGAGAGTCAGTTCCCTCCACTCAATGGGAGGTAAGGGATCATATTCCCCTTATTACCCTACTTGGATCCTGTTGAGAGGCAGTGGAGTGGGACCACAAATTGTAGATGAAAATCTGATGTTCAAGCTTTCCTGGGAGAGTCAGTTCCCTCCACCCCCAGATTCTGGCAGCCTGACTGAACAGATTGATTTGAAGAAAGGGAGAGGGGAAAAAAGATGTAAGAGATCGCAAGCATCACTTTTCTTGGTCCCATGACTAAAAATTAAGAGTCTATGTTTCTCACGAGATCTTCACGGACCATTTGGCTATTGTGTTTTTGGGAGGAAATAAAAAATATGTCTGTCTTCTAGATACACACGGGTGTTCTTAAGTTGGCAGCTGCCCATGCAGACTAGTCCCTGAACCCAAACAAAGTTGCTAATAGGACTGCATTGTTAAAAAAGAAAAATATCCTTCATGCTCCAATTAGCAAGAACACTAGTGTGTCACCAGAGCCCTCCCAGTGCCCACAGGTGATCTCTGGATGGTGACAGAGCGCTGGCACAGGCTGCCAAGAGAGGTTCTGGACTCTCGTTCCCTGAGGACATTCGAAACCCGCACGGATGCGTTCCTGTGTGACCTGCTCTAAGTGCAGGGGGGTTGGACTAGATGGTCTTTCAAGGTCCCTTCTGAGCCCTAACATTCTGTGAAGTTGAGCATGTTCCTGGCAGTCCCCTGGGATGGGGGGCTCTGGCTCCCTCAGGATGTGTGCTAACGAGTGATGTTTCACAGGTGAAAGAAAGCTGCTCCTGTTTATCGATGAAAAAGAGGGGCTAGGTTCTCCAGAGCAGCTGGGAAATGTGCACTCCTCTCAAATGAACGGGGCTGTGAGAGAAGGGCCCCCGCTTTCTTTCTGCTTTTCTTTTTTTTTTTTGAGGTGTTTGCTTGTGCCATGCAACCTCTTTCCCCAAGCCTGCTTCTCTGCTCCTCTGTGGCACTGGATGAGCTGGGGGCCACCCCCTTGCACTGTCCCCAAGTGCCACAGGAACAACTGTCCACTGAGAAAGCTGGGGTTTACCCTTGCCTTCAGCCTGCCTCTCCCACCAAATTCCATTGGCTCCTGTGCGAAGTATGTGACCTCCCTTGCAGGGCGTCTTGCTGTGACAAACCGGAGCCACAAACCAGAGCCATGCTGCTGTAGGATGTCAGTTCTGCACAGCAGGGCTCTTCTAGGGAGCAGCGCAGCAGCCTGGGGCGGAGGGGTTTGTTTCAAACAATGATATCATTGACAGGCTGGAGTGGGACCAAGATCACTCCATGCTGGTCATCAGCAGAAACAGTCTCAAGCCATCTGTACATTATGGCATCGAGCCACTCTTCCTTCATTTGGCTTCCTCGCTTGTTATTTAACTCGACTCCCAAAGCTTTCTGGGGAGCAAACCCCGCCAAGAGCAGGCTATTCCACCCTGAATTGGTGCTAAGCTGGATCTTGGGGAATGGCTGATCTTGCTGAAAGCTTGTCACTGTTGGAAAAGTGTGAGGACTTCTCTGGAACATCCTGAGTGCTCATGTATAGCTTACCGTGGCCTCGAACAGCCTCACGTGGCTGCAGCTGTGACTGAGGTTTAGCAAGGGAAAGTGCTCCCATCCAAAACCAGCTTTTCCTCTGACTTCATCAGTTCTTCATGCTGATAACTCCTCTAATGGGGGATGCAATGCTGCCTTGTAGGAAGATGATGTGTACTAGCAATCTGCCAGCTGCCTGATGAGATCTCAGAAACCTTTATATGATGTTATTTCATATCTAAACTTTTGCAGTTTGTCTTGAACTGCTGGAGAGCACTGAGACACATAATGTAACAGACCAAAAAGGGTCAAATTGTGATGTTTTTTCCAGGCTTTTCCAACAAGGAAGTGAGTTCTGTGCATTTCTGGAAATAGGAAAGCAGGTCTGTCAGTGCTTTGCAGGGCTGAGCTCCCCTAGAATCAGCTGTTCAGCCTGGCCTCCAGTGATGCTCACCTGAAATGAGGTTTCGGAGATACGTGTGTCTTGCTAATCTCTCCTGTTTAACCAGTAACTTGTGCACGTGGAGAAGAGGGACTGGTAACTGGTGCACTCTGAGATGGAAAGAAGGCTTCTGTTCTATTTATCTGCAGTTTGGCGGAAGGCACGATGCTAGCTGAGGAAGTAAACTGAGCTGAGAATGACCTTTCACAGGCTCAAAGTGAGATAGCACCCCAAGGGTGTTGCAAGATGTCCTGTTGTCTTTCCTCTTTCCTCACTGTCCTCCCTACTGCACCTCATGCAATGCCCTGTGATAGCCCTCGTCAGCAGTGCTGCAAGAGTACTGAGGTTCACCCGCTTTAAGCCAGGCAAGGGTATTCAAAACAGGACCGTTTCAAGCTTAGAATAAGAAGCTGGACTTTTTGTCAGGAGCCTGCAATGTAGTACAGGAGTCAATCGGTGGAGAGAGGCTTGAAAGTTGTAACGTGGCACTGCACAGCCAGAAGGTGCATGCTTGCAGCCCAGCAGCTGCATAAGTATCCCTACAAATTCAGGCAAACACCTTCAGCTTCGTAATCTACCCTAGAAGGGGCTAGAGCCTGAGCCTGCAGGCAGGAAGAGATGTGCGCACACCCTGTGTCGTGTGGCATCATCCTGTGCCCTGAAATGTGGTGTGCCAGGATCTGGTCCTCAGCATGATCCAGCTCCGCTCCGGGGCTGGGCGGCAGTGCCATGGGGCTGGGCAGGAGTCAAAGCACTGAGGAGTTTCATGGTCGATGCTGGAGAAGAGATAAAATAGCTATTCATAGTGAATGCTTTCCAAGAATAAAGGGAGTAGGAAGAAAACATAAGCGTGCTTGTTCGGGAATGAAACAAGCTGGCTGTACAAGCCTCGGCTACTGGAAATCTATGGGCTGGTGTCTAATTTTGGCTTTAGCAGCACTGGGCAGATGCACACTGGTTTACTGTCTCGTCTTGAGATGACAGTCTTACACTGACCAGATACCTGCCAGAACACATTGCTCAAGGCAATTTCCTGCGAGTTAATGCAATCTGTTGATTAAACATTTGTTTCTTGCAGCCTCATGCTGAGCAAGCTATTGCAATCAAGGAGATGAAGGGAGTTATTTTCTGTGGGATGGTGCTTCTGTGCTTATCTTTAGTTTACAGATAGCTGAATGCAGCAATCTTGCCTTCTGATCACTGACAGGATTTAGTGATGAGAATTAACACATCAGAAAGAAACAAAATGAGCTTTCCTGGGCTACAGTGAACTTTGAAACTGGAGATAAAAGCTGTTGTGTTCCCGACATCAAATGCCACTGAACACAGCAGTGGCACACAGTTTGTCTGACACTAAGCCATCGGTACTTGTGCAGGTGCCTGGATGCTGGGTGGGGGAAGCACTTTCAAACACTGATAAAAGGTTGAGTTTCCTGTTGCTCTGGCCTAATTTAATTAGATATCACAAGCACTCAGTGCCTTATTTAAATGCTTTCAAGGTAGATTAGATCTGCCACATACCAAAAACCAAGGTGGATGGAAAAATCTTTGGTCTTGTATCTGATATGGATTTCTTCACTTATCCTAAAGAAATCAAGCAAAGAAAAGAAGAAAACTTTTCCTTTCCTGCTTTCTTGCAGGTCATAGTTAAAAAAACGTGTGCATGAAATGCATTAAACAGGGATGCAGAAGGGCTGAACTGCAGCCACAGTGTTGCTGGCATCGTACTGCCTGGGGTGCATGCAGCATCCTTGTGGCATGGCCGGTGGGGTGCTTTGGGGGCCTGAGAGCACCGCAGGGCTGTAGCAGAACTGTGTTTCCTAGATGGGACATGTCCTGTGATCCTTCTCCAAATTTTTGGAAGTAAGGCCATTGTTTAAAAAAAGTTGGTTTAAATCTACGTTTTATGGCTGCTCAGATGGACAACAGGATATGACCTTCTTGGTTTGGCCTCGATTTTGACTTGCTGTACTTTTTTACATCACTGTTTAGCAAATGCAGATGTTTAAAAAGATGGGGAAGGCTGTTTCCTCTGGAACAAAATCAAAACACTTACTCTTCAGTGCACAGGAGCTCCTTTTATAGACTTTTGGCCTGATCCTGGACTGAAGACAGGAGAATATTGTCTATATGAGGATGACACAAACAAATTCAAACTGAGGTATCAGCATTTTCCTAGGACAAAGATGTGAATTGGCTTCTGGGCAGAAGTTGAAATGCAGATGCAGATTGATTTATAGTTGTACTCAGATGTGGGCACTGGGAAGAATCTGTATTTGAGCTGAGAACTTGCACCAATGCCTAGATGTGTCCCGAACTTGTCTGTGGTGTGCTTGCTACACTGGACTTGGTGCTTTGGCTCCCAGTATATTTGCAGCATAACTTGGCAGTAGTAAAGGAAACTCTGCACAGACACTTGTACCCATGAAGGGACAATGATAATGTTGGGTTTCTGAGGTTTTTTAAAGTCCTCATGTGAAAATGAAGTTGTTCGCATGCAGCTGTTGGAACTGGATCTTGGTGCCTAATGGCGCTCAGGGATAGACTCTCCTTTATTGCATTAATTTCACAAATGGCTTGAAAGAGCACTTAGGAAGATGGCTCGCTACACCTTTTCAGAAGTGGATGTGCTCTACGAGAAGAGCTCAGCTCCTGCCTGCGCAGCAGAGAGAGGGATGTGGCAAGGTCAAGTGCGTTTCCACCTTGTGACCCTCTGCCATCACAGCACGTTCTGCCCAGGGAGGCAGAGCCCGTGGCTCCGGTCCTGCAACGGCTTTGGTGGCTCCTGTGTCACCAGAAAGCCATTAGCTGCTGCCTCCCTGGGGACAGTGTTAATGAGTGTTAATGAAGGCTTCACAGACAGAAAGTGCTGGTCAGAAGCAGGGGGCAGAGATAGAGCACAGCTGGTGTCCTGCAAATACCTGTCTCCCGCCTGCCCTCTCTGTGAGTTGCAGTTGGCTTTGCAGGACAGGCAGCAAATAGCAACTGACCCAACTTTACAGCTGTGTTTCTCAGCAGCTGGAGTGTTTATGCTGACTTCAGAAAAAGCTGTATCTGGCTGATTTTTCTAGCACTCCTAGGAAGCAGAAATCCATGTCTAGAGAAAGGTCCTAACTATCTTTTCTTTTTTTTCTTTTCACCCCCTCCGCCATGTCTGCAGAAACCTCTTTGCACCAGGCTACACTGAGACTCATTACAGCCAGACTGGACAAACCCAGACCATCTCTCTGACCCACACGGTGAGTGCAGAGAGCACTTTCCCTCCTGCCCCATGCAGAGGACACCAGGACAGTGGTCCCGAAAAGTGGGTGAGCTTCTTTCTCCAGAGCCTATCTTTGAGCACACAGCTCTCCGCAGCTTTAAGCTGAAGGGGAGGACAGTCTGAGTTTCTGACCGGGGAGTGTCCAGTAAGAATGCATCTCCAACCCCCAAAAAGGGGGTTGGAAAGCGTCTTACTGGTTTGCCCTAGCTCTGTTAGAAGAGCTCAAGTCAGCTACCAGCATTGCTCCCCTCTCTGTGGGTGCTGGGGAATCATTTATTCCTCACACTGCTCATCCTCTTGTTTGCAGTTTTGCCACCAGGTTGAGCACATAGCTCTCCGCAGCTTTAAGCTGAAGGGGAGGGCAGTCTGGGTTTCTGACCGGAGAGGTTCCAGTAAGAATGCATCTCCAACCTCCAGAAAGGGTGAAAGCGTCTTACTGGTTTGCCCTAGCTCTGTTAGAAGAGCTCAAGTCAGCTACCAGCATTGCTCCCCTCTCTGTGGGTGCTGGGGAATCATTTATTCCTCACACTGCTCATCCTCTTGTTTGCAGTTTTGCCCCCAGGCACTCCATGCTGGGGACATCACCAGCCTTTGGGAAAAACAGCCTGTATAAGCTGGCTCCTGTTCAATAAAACTCCCATGAGTTAGTGATCTCACGCAGACCTTGGCTGACTTTCTGCTGCAGCGGCACAAAGATGCGCATTGGTTGCAATGCAAAAATAAGAGATAAAACCCCATGAGATCATATTTCCTAATGCTGCCCCAGGGCAAGGGGAAGGGATGTGATGAATATGTTGGCGTTTCTGCCCCAAAGCTTCCTTGTCCCTGCCAGAGGCTGCCTTTGTCTTGCCAGGAACTCCCGGACAGGGACTTCCCCGATGCCTGTGGCATCACCCTCTCTGGGGCTGAAGGCATGTCCTCTGGGGCCTGACCCATGGCCAGCTGCCATCTTCGGGCAGCTCCCGTTACAGACAGAAAGCTTTGGATCGACCTTAATGCTGCAGCCGTCCAAGTTGCTTCCCTGGGGATTCAAAGCTCTTAATTTTTACTGGCAACAAGGAGCCGTTTGATGTGGCACGCCATGCATGGCAGCTGGAAAGCCAAATTTCAATGCAAGCTCACAGAGATTTAGTTACGATAGTCAACTGCCAAATGGAGTAGAAAGAGAGCAATTTCTGGAGTATTGGCAGTACTTATATGGGGCTCAGCAATGCCTAAATATAGCATGCATCCATTCCAAACCCACGTTGCCAACCCTACTCCCCTCTGCCTTCCAGGAGCATTGCTTTTACCACGGGGTCGTGCGGGGATGGGAGCGCTCCAGCGTCACGCTCAGCACGTGCCAAGGGCTGCGGTAAGTGCCTGGTGATGCCAGAGCTGCAGAAACGCCCCTGCTCAGCTCCTCAGCATGCTGCTATGTGAGCTCTGCTCTCAGCAGCCTGGTTTCTGTGTTTCTTTCAGGACAGGTAGGCTCGTTCTCAAATGCCACACAGCCAAGGGTCCTGGGAATAAAAGGGAGTGTGTTGGGTGAAATGCAGAAGTTTGGGTATCACAAGTAACCATGTTCTCCAGCCAGCTCCTAGACTTCTTCCTCCTTTGTGCTGACAATGTGGACTCGCTCCAGTGGGCTTGAGTTAAACTCACTCATTGTACAGAACACTTTCTTGTTAGCAATTCGGGGCTGTATCCTTTACAGAGATGGGGCAGGATTTGCCACGTCCTGGCCCAATATTCTACACTAATGGAGAAACCAACTCCTCCTCCCAACCGTTCACAATCGAAAAGCTTTTGTGTGCATTCTGAGGCAGTGTCTTCAGGTCTGAGCTTCCCTCTGGGTTGTCAGCCTTGCTTTCTTCCTGGGTGGTACTGGGATTGTGTGTGGTATGCATTTAAATCTCTCACTTTGGTAGTAATGGAGTCTTTGGCAGGAAAAGATGGTCTGTATCCTCAGCAGGAGTAAATGAAACATTCCGTTGTGACCAAGAAGTTGCTTTCACACCAGCTCAGAGTTTGTTTCCAAAATACCACTTGGGGGCTTTATTGATATTAGGGGTCATTTGCTCTCGAGCACTGGTTGGAGGCTGTGCTGATGGGACCGGCTCCAGCCAGGAAACATCCTGTGCCAAAGCAAACCTGAGATGTCTTCAGTGAATGTAGCACAGGCCAAAGAGCCCAGCGAGATAAACAGGACAGTGCAGCCACCTGTGGCTTGAAATAAATAATCCAAAAGCATAAGTAGTCACAGGTGTGTCTTGCTTCTGTCAGCCTGCATTTTCCTAGGCTGCAGAGGAGATAGAGATGTCGCCGTGTGCACACGTGGTGGGGTTGCACTGGCAACTCCTCGATGTTGTTTTCTCATTGCCAGGAAGGCACAGGAGCTGAGCACACACAAGTGTGTTTTCACTCTGAGACTTCACAGAGAGATGTGCTGCCTGTCAGAGCCACCCCTCTTCTAGTGTGCATCAAACACAGGTTTCCAGCTCTCCTGGTTGTAGCATGCTCATTGGGAAACTCAGAACCACATGGCTATGTGCAATTCCAAGAGAGAACCGTGTGGTTTTTTGTTGAAAAAGTCTTCACAGATTCTAGGACAGTTCTGTTAAATTTCTTCAATTGGTTGAAAAGCTTCCACTGACCCTAATGAAAAAGCTGTACTTTAAAACAAATCAGTACCTCTCAGGTTAGCATTGTTGCAGCACTTGCTGCACGTGCTCAGTTAGATAGCCCCTTAATTGAATGCCTGAGGCCCACTGAAGAGATTTTAATATATGCAAGCTCAGGGATTCCCTGCTCTGAAGTCGAAATATCCTTTTTATTAATGAACTGAATGGCCTGGTAAGGATAAGTGCCTTGACAGGGTCAGATGAGAACTCAGCAGCAGAAGAAGGATTAGTCTCTGGTTGCTGTGATAGTAATTAACGTTTCCTTTTATTGCTTCCTGTTTCAACAGAGGACTTATCGTACTGAGCAGCAATTCCAGCTATATCTTAGAGCCGGTTCCCGACAGCCCAAGCCAGCACTTGATCTACAGGTTGGAAAACCTGAGGTTGCAGAGAGGAGCCTGTGGCTTCCAGGGCACCGTGGAGGCAGCTGAAGACTGGCTCAGGGACTTCACAACAGGGATGAAACCACCCCATCAGAGGGTGAGCTGTGTTCCAACTGGGTCCATGCATGATGCTCCAAATTTTCCACCTGTTCCAAGCCCAAGGAACCTACTGTTCTCCTGGAGCATGGCTCAGAAAGTGAAATGAAGGAAAATATCTAAGAGGTTTTGTAGCAAGCTGGTTGTCTAATAGTGGCTCCAGCAGGGAGATGAATGAGTGCAGGGGACCACTGTGTAGCGTGAGGAATCTGGGTTGTAGCTGTGCATACACAGCCTTGTGCGTCCGATACAGGAACAAACGGGTGGGCTGAGCACAGGCACGTGGGCGCTTGCTTTAGTTAAACTGACTGGAGGTACTCGGTTGCTCTGAGTCAATCACAGCTGACAGTCCCTGTGTGTGATGGGTAGGGTGAATGGCCAGTGGAAAGCAAACTGGGAAAAATGACCTGTACATATCTTTTGTGAAGAGTTTCTTGGGGGATATTGGGAAAATAACCTGTGTTGCTGCTGCTTCAGGAGAAACGTGAGACTCTGCAGGCTACGAAGTACGTGGAGCTTCTGCTTGTTGCTGATTATGCAGAGGTAAGAAGAGAGATCACGTTTCTACCAACTGAGCTCTGGACCCAGAGCAAGCATCCCGCCTGCAACATCTCCTGGGGTGAGGAGTGCAGCTGGAGCTCAGGTTTCCTTTTGCCATCCCAACGGTCCTACCCCCACCAGCAGACAGGGAAAACTGTGTCCTGGTGGCTTTTGTCCTCACAGCCATGACTTCCCCGCCAACACAGTCAGCCACTGTTGGCTGGGGAAGGATGCAGGTTGTGATTTGAATGAAGGACTGGGGTAGGAGATCAGTTCTAACCTCCTAAGTTACCAGTGGTGAGCACTAGTAATTAATGGGAGAGTCTGCCTTCAGCCTAGGGTGGCTTGTGGGTTTCCAGACACAACATGGTTCTGACTCTGCAGTACACTTAATCTCTAGAGAAGATAACTGTGATTATGCTCTGGTCTGAGCTGGTAGCAGATGTATAAATAGACATTTTTAAGGCTCCAGATCATAGAATAGGGCTAGAAGAGTCAGCAATCCCATCCCCAGCCTGGACTGCAAGCCAGACATACTTACTGCCAGTGCAAACCACACAGTGTTTTGCTGACCATTTAATCTCCAGCACAGACAAGGGTCAAGCTGATCTTCCTCATAATATACAACTTGAAGCTCCAGTAGTGAAAGCCATGTAGTGCTCTGGGCTGTCATTTATTCTGAACAAAACTCAAAAGGCAGAACCTATTTTGGTTTCTCTATTAGGCTCCAGGATACCAGGGAAACGATGAGAAAACACATTATACACAGGAGCTGCCATATGTTGTTCGCCAGCTGATCAGACAGCTTCGCAGTGTCGTCGTTAACTGCCCTTATTTTACTGTTTCCCTTGCTAGAAAATCCCAGGTTTTGTCATGTGCTAAAGAAAAATGTAAACATTTTACAACTTTAATTCCTTGAAATCTAAGGAAATCTAAGTTTTCTAAAATTAATTCATTAATTCATTAATTGCCAGGTGGTTTAAATAGGCAAATTCACTAGGTGAGTGGATGTTTGCTGGATGAATTAAATGCGATGAGGCTTCGGCAGAAAATCAAACAGCTTTCTAAAATTAATTCATTAATTGCCAGGTGTTTTAAATAGGCAGATTCACTGGGTGAGTGGATGTTTGTTGGATGAATTAAATGCGATGAGGCTTCGGCAGTCTCAGCCTCAGGCGTGAAGCCATATCACCATGTATTTTACCTGGCACGTTTGTCAGTTCTTTGTCAGGTCCTGTCTGTGGGGAATCTCGTAAGTTGGGGTTGCTTCACTGTGTTAGCACCACTGCTCAAGTAACGTCGTTGGGATGAAATCTCAATATATGTATATGGGTGAGCTTATAGTCAGATGTACGGTGAAGGATAAGTTGGGGTTGCTTCACTGTGTTACTACCACTGCTCGAGTAACATCGTTGGGATGAAATCTCAGTATACATATGCGGGTGAGCTTATAGTCAGATGTACGGTGAAGGAAGGCTTTCGGGCTCCTTATTCCCAGAGTAACGTGACTACTTTTAACACATTTCAGCTCTTTCTAGTTGCCTTTGGGCTGCCTGACATGTTCCTTTCGTTCAGTTTCAGAAACATCGCTTCGACATTGGAGCAACAAGGCTTAAATTAGTGGAGGCTGCTAATTACGTGGATAAGGTGAGATCAGCTGTGCATGAACTGAGGAGAGCAAAGTCCAAACAACGAATTATGAGAATTAATTGTGCCAGAGGAAGACTGCCTTCCTGGGAGAGAGAATAATGTTTCTGCAGTTCTCCCCAGTGGATTGGGGAGTGGAGGGCATCTGACAAACAGTTCTGTTGTTGGACTTGGGGGACAGGATGGGGAAGTCTCCGTTCCTTACCTTGGAGCCAGCATAAGCACCTCTCTGTTTTAATACATCTTTGCATTAATTGTGTTACCTAAATAATGCTTTTTGACAAGGGACTAAGGTATTCGCTTCACATTGTAGAAATCTTGACAAGTAGAGCTGGAAGAAGCCTTCAGAGGTCATCCTTGCAGTGGTACCCAATGCTGCTGAAGTCAACTCTTTTGCTTTTCAGATCTTCCCCCTTCATACTCTCTTTTTCCCCTTAAACTCCTTCGCCACTCCCTTCCCCACCTCCCATCCATGAATACTTACCCTGTTTGCACTTGATGTGGGCAGCAGATTGCTTCCTTCCTCTTTTCAGGAATTTTGACATATCTAAAGAGAAACATGATGTCAGTCTTCAGTCTTTGTTTCCCTAGACTAGCTCTTTGTCATTCACTTAAATTGAAAGTTCAATGTCTCTAGTTCAACCAAGTTTAGATTTGTGAGTGGTGCACATTCCTCTCTGCAGAACTGTGGTGTAAAGTTGCAACGTATTTCTAGAATGGGCATCTTCTCTGGACATGTAGCATTTAGTTTAGGGTTTATATGCAAGATTTAAATCATGGTAAAATAAATTAGTGGTGCTCATTTTGTCATCTCTTTTCCTTCCTGTATCTTAGTTTTACAGATCCCTGAATATCCGAATTGCCTTGGTGGGGCTGGAGATCTGGAGTAACTGGAATAAGTGCGATGTAACTGAGAATCCCTACTCCACCCTGAAGTCCTTTCTGGCCTGGAGTAGCAAGGAGCGGGTGCACAGAAAACATGATAATGCTCAACTAATCACGTAAGTTTATTTCTCCTGAAAGAACAGGTTTCTGACAAGTGATTTGGGTGGATGGGAACTCAGTATGTAGGATTACATCATTCCAAAATTTAGAGTAGCATATTTATGTTGAGGCTGCTCAGCCAGCTCTGGCACCCAGAGCAGAACCGCACGTTGGGAAAAGGGGAGGTCCCAGGCTGTGCAGCTGTCTCAGTAAACACGTGTCAACATGCGTGAGCTTTATTTGTTGTGTGTATTACAAGCAGCTGCACATGATCTGTCACAGCTACATGTGCAATTTCAAGAAAATCTGAGCTACAAGCAAAACTTTTTAAGGGGAGCTAAATGCTTTGTAGAAGGCATTTGTTCCTAATTCATCCCACTGAGACAGCAGGGACATGATGCTGGGAGCTACCTGGTGGTCTGGGACTCACCCTGCTGATCTCAGTAGGGCCAGTAGCTATGGCCAGCAATGCAGATGTCATTTGAAGAAAAATTTGCAGCAACTCTTAGACCTCCTTACCTCTTGCATGGGTAATTCATCCGTCAGCAAACCGTGGTGAGTCAGAGGAGAAACCTCTAGGACTGAAATGCAGAGACACAATGCCTTTTCCCTTGTTTTGTTTGGGTTTTTTCCCTTTTACAATTACCATGTTTCGTCTTCACCTGGTCATGTCCTGAGCACAATTTCCAGAGCTCCCATTTCAGACATGCTGGCAGGGACGGTGCAGAATTCCAGCTCACCAGGCAGGGACTGAGGTTGGCTGCATCTCAAAGGTGTTATCTAGTACCCTGGCAAGTCCCTGAATCCCAGGCTGGCAAATGTCAGGCTTAGGGTAAATTAAGTATTTGCAAACTACCAAATTAAGGATCCAGAAATAGTCTTTTCTGTGCTTGTTGCAAAGATCAGCAGGACCACTTTTGGCACCAAGCCATTATAAAAAGTAGGATTGGTGGGTTGGTCCATAAAACAAAGTAGTAGTCCGAGAAAAATAGATTTTTTAGGGCTTTGTAGCTCTGCTATAATGTCCTGTAAAGATGCTAGTAAAGAAAGTGTATTCACCTGACACCATGTACACATATAAAACTGTGGACTGCAGGACGCATTTCTCTGCCTCAGTGCTATTTCATGGTCCTTCTGGGTTGATTTTAGGGGTGTGCCCTTCCAAGGTACCACAGTAGGCTTGGCTCCCGTGATGGCCATGTGCTCTGATTTCCAATCAGGAGGAGTAAACATGGTAAGTAATTGCTAATACCTAATATGATGTTTCTTGTTAGAGGTGTACAGGACAGGCACAGATAAAATGCTGATGTGCCTCTTTGACCTTGCACAGGATCACTCTGATAATGCCATTGGTGTTGCTGCTACCATTGCCCATGAGATGGGACACAATTTTGGCATGAATCATGACTCAGTGGGCTGCTGTACTACCCCTGCAGAAGATGGAGGCTGCATCATGGCTTCTGCGACTGGGTGAGTACATCTTACAGGGTCTCATGGAGAAATGCAAAGGGCTTTGTTACAAGAGCCTCGGTGGAGTAAGAGCTAGAAATACCGACTGAAGGTGGGTCTGTTGCTGCCTGCTGGAGCCAGTGCATTTATAGAGAAAATACTGCTGGGCAAACCCTGGCTCGTTTATCAGTAGCAATTTGCTAAATTCCCAGTGAGCTTAGTCCTGCCTGAGATTGCCCGTAGGTAATGTAAGGACCTGGCAGCATTTAGAAGTGGAGCTCTAAACAGTCTAGTAAAAAGGAAGATTTTCCCATCTTCTGTTCTGAGAGACTGTCTTGGAACCCATCTAACCTCTTATATCTGAGTTTGTTCTTCCCACTGTGTCCTATCTAATGATCTATGACCCCAAAGCAGGTTCAATGTATATACACACACATCCTGTAAAACCTGGACTGCTTATTGCCAGCAAGTACAGAGAATTGAGGGGTGAAAACACAGAGAACATGAGTGACCTCGGCATGTAGAGGTTTACAAGGGTTTCATTTTTGTGTTGCACCTGAGATGCATAGGTAGATAGTTGATAGGGTTTCTAAAGCATCTTGTGGAAAAGCTGATGTGTATTTGAATGTGGTAGCAAGAGGGAAAAGAGTTGCTTCAGGAAATAACTGATTTTTATTAAAAGGCAGAGTGACAGAGCTATATTTCTAAGTCAAAAGACATGAAAACAGCACAACTGCATGTTGTTTTAAAGAACACTTGGTTTCAGGGAGCCACAGAAAGTCTGTGCTTAAGAGGGAAGAAATAGCTGGCTTTGAAAGAAAGGGGAAGTGAGAGTGACTCTCAGAATCCACAGGGATTTTAGAGCTCATTTTGGATGAGGAACCATAAGATCTTCTGTATTTCAGTCACGTAACAACTTCAGATGAACCCATTCACTTAAAGCCACATTCCTCGTTTCCTCAAGGCTTCCTCCTTGGGGTTTAGCAGGTTTTAACAGAATTTGTCTGTAGATATCTTCTTTTACATGAATGATTTCCTTCAAACAAGGAAAAAACCATTTAGATGAGAAGTGAAAACGTAGTGGCACGCAAGTAAGACACGCAACATGAATGCACACATGCACGGTCATTTATAGAGTGCGTAGGTTCTGGCACTGTAGCAACAGCAATTAATAATTCATGTAACAGAAAATATTCACATCCTTCACAATGAGCCAGTAGATAGCAAAAGGAAAGATTATTTTTATGGGTTAGATTCACAAGCAGTTATTCACAGTCTGAGTGCTGGATTATCAGGTTTATTCAAGCAGTTAGGAATAAGCCGCAGGTTCAGCACTGAGCAGGTAAGGACAGCCATACTTGTCAGCTATCAGAGCTGAATGTAGCAAACCATATTTTGTGTCAATAAAGTTTTTTTTTTAAGGCCATTACAGTACTAGGCAGTGGTGCAGTGCAATTGTATCTTCAAATGTAATCCAGAAGGATCTGGTTTTGAGCAGGCACACAAAATCACAATCCACTTTAGTACAATTTCACAGATTTCAGAGAGACCCCTATGTCCTTTGTCACCTGTCAGGATTTGCATATGATCATTTTTGGTTCTCTAAACCATTGCCCAGATCTATCTTGATGTTTTATTTGTATTCAGGCACCCGTTCCCCAAGGTGTTCAACCAGTGCAATAGAAAAGAACTGGAGAAGTATCTGCAGTCTGGTGGAGGGATGTGTCTCTCCAATATGCCGGATACAAAAAAAATGTATGGTGGAAAGAAGTGTGGAAATGGTTACTTGGAAGAGGGGGAGGAGTGTGACTGTGGAGACGTGGAGGTAACAATTGTTCACATGCAACCATTTGGGGTTTAGTGGAACACAATGATTTTATTATGTATTTTGCAAATACAATTATGTAGTATGTAAACAGGTTTTGTTTGTGCAGGAGGTATGCATACCTTCCCTGTGTGTAAATCTATATGCAATGTAAATCAAGGTCATAAAGTATCATGTCAAACTAAATTCACAGTGTGTAGCACGGTGCGTCCCAAAACTCAGGGATGGTGTAACCCATGGCAGAACAGAAGTGGTGAAAACTTAATTTAAAAAAAAAAAAAAAGGTGACCTTAGATGTTGCAGTTTCACTTTACTTACAGCTTCATTCCTGATAAGGATGGGGCTTCTCTTAGCACTGCATCTCACTTCTTCTAATCCATGCTTTGACTAATAAAACGAAAGGATTCCGGAACCATCAGCCCAGACTCACCAGATGTAATGAGCACAACCCAGTGCTCCAGACAGTCCAACAGAGGATAAAGCTGTGCAGTACTGGAATTCAGCACATGCTGGGTATCATGAACATGTTGTGGAGGGAGGGCTGTTACTTTGTTTGCATGTAATTCATCATGCATGAGAATAGGGTCAGCCTCACATTTTGGTGCTCTGACACAGTCTTGTATTGAAGATCTGCCTTGTAAACTCTGCTGCATCTCACTGTCTTCCAGGAGTGCAACAACCCCTGCTGCAATGCCAGCACCTGCTCCCTGAAGCTGGGTGCTGAGTGTGCCCACGGCAGCTGCTGTCACCACTGCAAGGTGGGATCTCTGGGTTTTCCGAAGAGGGAGTAATGGTGGTGGAAGTGTGAGGCTGAAAATGGAGGGGAAATGGGAGCAAACGCAGCCAAACGTGGGGTTTGGCTCCTCACCTGCAACCTGGTCTGATCTTTAGCTACCACATTTAGCTACAACATTTAGGGATGGGATGAATCAGAATGAGTATTTCTCTCGTTTCGCTCTAGAAGAGATCTGGAAAGAGCTCTTAGAGCACTTCCTCCAGGGATTAGGCTGGATGCTGTCTTTGCTCCAAACCCTTCTTTCTGGGGTGCAGTTGAATTCCTTTAGCCCTTCCTGATGAAAGAGTAGCAAAATATATGTGTGACCACATAAACTTGTAAGCAAGGGAGACATA
Organism: Apaloderma vittatum; assembly: GCF_000703405.1. Lineage (NCBI taxonomy): Eukaryota > Metazoa > Chordata > Aves > Trogoniformes > Trogonidae > Apaloderma > Apaloderma vittatum. The sequence goes on from NW_009694176.1 coordinate 18,788, forward strand.
AATTATGAATCAGGAAAATGTCTCTGGTAGAAATGACAGGCAGACACTGAAACAAACTCCCCAAACAGGGAGGGTTTTGAGAATCGATTACACAAACATCTCAGAAATGGTTTGGGTAAATTAGATCCTGCCCTAGGGGAGAGGCAGGTGGACTGGTGTCCCCTTGAGATCCGGCAGCCTTATTTTCTGTGCATGATCTCATCAATACCTAGGGAAGGGATCCAGTCATTAATTCGATTCTACACAGCTCAGTTAATGAATTTACAGTCATTTGGATCACTGCTGACCTCAAATAAAACGAAGACAATGTGGATGAGGAGATGCATGCAAGACTTTTTTTCCTTATCTGCAGAGAGACACTGTGCAGACATGAAACCAGAAACAAGCCAAGCGATAATTCGCTTTTTTTCCCTTTGTATCTTTTTAGCTGATGTCTCCCGGAACTCTCTGCAGGGAGAGATCAGGACTCTGTGACCTCCCAGAATACTGCAGTGGCGAGTCACCCTTTTGCCCCCCCAACTCTTACCAAATTGATGGGGCTTCCTGCGATGGAGGAAAGGCCTATTGCTACAGTGGCATGTGCCTCACGTATGGAGAGCAGTGCTTGCAGCTGTGGGGGCCTGGTAAGGACACTTCTTGCAGCAAAATACGTTGTCCTTTGAGCAGGCATCCTGCTATTATTTATCCTGAGTAAGGTAGTAGTACCTTCCATACCTGTTATCAGTGGTGAAGTCTGAGGAGCTTTTTCTCCTGCCTTGCTTGCTTAGAGGAGGCAGCACAAATTTCTTGTGCTCAAACAATCCCAGAAAAAGAACATCTGAGCGGTTGGTGTGGGGTGAGGTGGGCTGCCAGGCTCTACCGGCATCAGCCATGGGAATCTTTTCCGTGCAGGAGCAAGGCCGGCACCAGACGCCTGCTTCGAGAAGGTTAATGCTGCTGGAGACATCTACGGGAACTGCGGGAAGGACATCTACGGCAACTACAGGAAGTGTGAGATGAGGTAGAAAGCAGAGTGGCAGCCAAGAGTTACTCTCTGGAGAAGATGTTTATATATATTACAAAATCATGGGCCAGGAGATAAAACTGATCCATGCTCTAGTTTCACTCCCTCCCTCTGCCTCCTGGGAAACCAGCTGTTTCCTTTTTGGACTTTGAGCCCTTACAACTGAAGCTTTAAGTTTACCGTTTTCCTTGTCTTTTGCATTTTAAAACACCTAGTCGATAATTTTTCCAAAGCAACAGAGAGGGGATTTTCAAATCTGTAAGTTTAATATAGCTTTTTAACTGAGACAAAAGCTTCTTAGTCTTACCTGTGATTGTGTTGAGGCTGGCCTACCCATGGGGACAGTGAAGTGGTGCCATCAGTACCCGTCAGCCACTGTGGGCTGAGCTAGCTCTTGAGAGGTGCTTGCTCTTTGAACAGTGACTCAACACTGCTGCCTTAATTTACATGTAGAGCCAATGCCTGCAAAACATTCAGCAAGCCAGAAATAATCACCTTAACCTTTCCTTTGAAATCAGAGATGCTAAATGTGGGAAGATCCAGTGCCAGAGCTCTGCCTCCAAACCCCTGCAGTCCAACGCGGTGGCCATAGACACAACCATCCGCACGCAGAGGACTCAGCTGAGGTGCCGAGGGACCCACGTGTACAGATCTGAGAGTGAAGAAAAGGAGATGCTGGATCCTGGCTTGGTGTTGACGGGAACAAAATGTGGGAGTCATCATGTAGGTACAGTCCTGTCTTGTAATGGCTTGGGGGAGGTTCAGGGCATCACTTTTCTATCTGGAAAGTTCTTTCTGGATATCAAGCCATTCATTTCTTACGTCTGATGCCTTTCTAGGGGATTTTTGCGTTTGTTAGAAAAATAATTTCTTAGACGATTCTGAGAAGCAATGAAAGAATACACACTGAAGGCCATACCTTAAGTCTTTTCCAGATGAAGCCAAGGGCCAGTGCTAAATTTGGGATTCACTAGTTGGTTGTGAAAATCTGAAATCGGGACACTTGAGAGCTCCTTCAGAGACTTGCCACATGAGCATGGCCAAGCTATCAACTTTTGAGCTCCTATTCCTCTTTCTCATGTGCATTAGCTGGGATTTAGGGTAGTGTTTGAATGTTTGCTTGGGAACCAGCTTAACTTCCTGACTTGTTCTGCCCAGGATATTGCTTGTATTGCCAAGGTATCTGGGACCCCACAAGTCACAAAATAACACAAGGCAGTAATATGGTACATAACCCAAAGAGCTAACGCTGAGGTTTTGAATTCTTTCTCTGCAGGTTTGCTTTGAGGGACGCTGCCAGAACACATCCATCATCTTTGATTCTGAAAGCTGTAGCAGGAAGTGTCATGGGCATGGAGTAAGTGTCTTCGTTTTCATCTCCATTTCAGACTGAAGCAGGATGGGCTGCTATTCATCTGTGGCTGGTTGTTCAGCTCAGTTCTGATACCGTGCTTAGATTCCCTCTGGACTTTTGCTTCTTGCACACTCCTTGCATGTTTGATGCATTTGCTGGTCTGTGAGTGTCCTTTTGACTTAGGATCCATCTACAGGAGGGGTATGAATTCCTATGAATGAAAAATAAGAAGGGGTAATCTTACAGAGGAAGCTTCTGGACCTAGTTTAAATTGAATAAAAATAAATAAGTCAGACTTACTGAGGAAAAACATAGTAAAAAGTCATGTTTAGAATGGTGTATTCCAAGCAGTGCTCTGCTGTGTCCCCAAGGAGTGGAAGGAAAAGGTTGATGAGAATTTTTATACCTTTTGCTGATTTTTCTAACACAAAAATCAGCATCTCTTGCCAGCCTACATTCTTTAGTAGCTGGCACTAAAGCTTCTGAGTCTTCCCACTGTAGGTCTGCAATAACAACAGGAATTGCCACTGCAACGAGGGGTGGGCCCCCCCATTTTGCAACAAGCAGGGGACAGGAGGAAGCTTGGACAGTGGTCCCCCCGTACCCGAAGGTGAGTGGGACCAACTCTGCTATGGAAGCACTTCAGAATGACTTGGGTTAGATCTGGAGGAGAGAGTTTCCCATTTAACTGACTCTATTTTCTTGTCCTCAGGCCCTTCAGTGGTCGCCATAACTCTCGCAATCCTGGCTCCCATTCTTCTTCTCATTGGAATAGTATTTTTATTCTATTATTTTAAATGCTGGAATAAATTAGCCATCTGTTCTCTAAAGAAGACCCCACAATTCAGGTAAATTGTCAGTATTATGCCTTGTCTGCTTGCATTCACCCCCTTTCGGTGTCAGGACAGAGGAGAGATTGCGAAGTCTGTGAGGAACGTAACTAAATGGGTTTGTTAGTATAGCCAGTATTTGTTTCTTGTTTTTTTTTAACTTGAGTTAAAATATAATGGAAAATACAGCAAAGAGAAAGGAGAAAACCTATCAAGGAAATAACACTCAGTCTTTTCTTCTCTCATTGTCAGTGACACCTCTGGAAATGGGCACGCAAACCCTGCCTTCAAGTTGAAAACCCCTCAGGACATTCACCCTCTTTTGGTGTCAGGACAGAGGAGAGATTGCAAAGTCTGTGAGGAACGTAACTAAATGGGTTGGTATAGCCAGTATTTGTTTCTTGCTTTTTTTAACTTGAGTTAAAATATAATGGAAAATACAGCAAAGAGAAAGGAGAAAACCTATCAAGGAAATAACACTCAGTCTTTTCTTCTCTCATTGTCAGTGACACCTCTGGAAATGGGCACGCAAACCCTGCCTTCAAGTTGAAAACCCCTCAGGAGCAGAGGAAGGTAGGGACAAGGTCACCTTTCACCTCCCTGGGCTGAGATGCAGTTACCCTACGATGTGGGATGTGGTTCCCTCTCACCCTGCAGTTAAGAAATGGTTTTATCGAAGGACGAGAACAATAGACAGGCATCACCCATGGCTGAAAGTAGGAGCTGAATGTAGTATCTATTTCTAGTGATTTCCTTAAGGGCAGGAGCTGGGATTTGACCAGGCCTGTGTGGCTGCTTGCGTCTTCTGATAGATCCTCTTCTGTCACATCCCCCTCTCAAAACTCTAGAAGTAGCAAACCCTGGGTTTGTCTGCTGCTGTCACTTATAATGCTAATGCCTGGGTTACTCTGTTCTCTTGATTCCTGTTTCTTCCTCATGATCCCAAGTTGTCCCAGTCCACCTAATCAACACCTATACAATCCATACCAGTTTTGCAGGCAATATTTTCTTCTGTATGGCTCAGAGACCTCATGCTTATCCTCAAAAGCACAGCAGAGAGGAAAACATTGGTTTGAAATACCTGTCTTCAGAGATTTGTGGATCTTTTGCACAGGTGATCGGTTTCCCTGAAATCCCATCAAAACCTGCTCCCCAGCAAGCTCCAGGGCTCCGAATAAACACGCAGCAGCCACCCGCCTTCTTCAGGAACTATGGCTGCAGTGTGGGACAGCCAGCACCGGCACAGGACGTGTCCCGGCGGACACCCCCGAGCAGGCCAGCACCTCCGGCTCCCAAACCTCCCACCTCTCAGGTACGGAGTTGTGCTGCTGTCCTGCAGCTGTGGTTTGAAGGGAAGTTTGTTCAGAGTGAGGCTGATGAAACTTCTGGTGGGGGTTACCGTGCTCCATCTCACCACAGGACAGTTACTGGTGGTTCTTCTTGCTTTGAAGTGTAGCTGGCAATGCTAGCACGTGCAGTTGCTTAATTCAAGTCCCTAAGTGCCTCTGACCTGGGCCTGAAGTCAGGTAGCTTGCATCACAAAGCAGCATTTGTTTTACCAAGATCATCTAATGTTTTTTTACCTGCAAGACAAAGAGATAATTTGTCAGGAGCAAAATAAAAAATTTTCACTACGCAAGCCTAGCATAGCTCTTCTTAGCATTTGCATGTATTTTATCTCCTGGAAACAAGCCCTTCTGAGATTACCAGTCTGTGATAAGTCTGTACTGAGTACAGGATCTCCATTCCTTGGGATGATCCCTCAGGCATATCTTGCATTTGGCCACTGCTTTCCTAAGCCTCGGGAGCCTCAGACAAATTTTGATGTGGAGCTGAAATGCGACCTTTAGCGTATTGCATAGGAAACTTTAGACTTAACCCAGACTGATCCCATCTTATGCGAGCATCCTAGCCACGAGGTTATTTTGAGGGTTATAAGGAAAGAGTATTGATGTAATTCTTTTGCTGGCAGTTTTGTTCTAAGCTTAGTACAGACCCCACATTCTTATGGGAAGGATGACAAATCACTTGGACTTAAACCCATTTCTCCAGAGTATTTCCCTACTAGCTGTATTAGGTTAGGGCCAGCAAAGAAGCAAAGGGCTCAGATACTGAGGATGGCAGGAGACTGGCTCCCAGGCAGTGTCTCTCTCTGAAGGATGTAGAGGAAAACAAACCCAAGACATTTTAGTGAATGAGATTTGTTTCTAGCTCCATTGTTGCTGTGAACAGCTGGCACTTCAGAAAAACAAAAGCAGGAAGCTGACTGTAGTCAATAAGAAATAGGTGTCCTTCCTCGCTGGTTGTTGACAAATTCCCCACAATCTCCATTGTGCTCCCTCCCCAATGCCTCCAGTCTCTTTATTTCAGTCAGACCTACTAGTTGGAACAGTTTTCGTAGGATTTCCAAAAGAAACTTTGTCATTTCTGAGTTGGAGGAGAGAGACAAGATGCAAAAGGTACAGGGGAAAAAATTAATTTCAGTGTTTGCTAGTGTCAGTGTCCTTCCTAGATGTTTGCAGTATCTGCCAAATTCGCTCTCCTGCTATTCCTGTAGGAGTTCTTTGGACCCAGCAATCGGTGGGATTTAGTCTGCCTTATCCTTCCTGCAGTCACAAGACAAGGTCCTCGGGGAGCAAGAGATCCCCTAATATCAGCTGATGCAGCCATCGAGCATTGCATTTATGCATAGTCTAAGGACACTGCAGGGGTTTTGGGTGCCCTCCAAGTTGTGAGTGCAGCTGTGTTTATTAAATCAACACCTGTAAGCCAGCGACTAAGCACAAAGACTAAGCAACAGCAGGCAGTTAGCTCTTGTGTGGGGAACTTCTCCCCAGGGGCATGCTTTACACTGAAATTCATTAGACAAATGGAAAATATAATGCTCTGAGTATCCTATTAGAAACAGCTGTGCACACAAACAAAGTAATAACTGATGGTAGGTGGGTGCAGGGCTGCGTGTGTTTGTGTGGGCACACGTATGTATGTGTATGTAGGGCTTACAAGCATTGTATGGGCAATTGTGTAGCGAGTATACGTGTGTGAAACTTGCCGCTAACTAATCATCTGCATAATACAATCAGCTGTAGGAGCAGCCATCTCTGCTCCCTTCTTGCTTCAGAGAGGGAGAGGTCTTGCAGACATGGTCTTACCCGTGTGCCTTTAGTCCTTTGTCTCAGGCAGGGATGCTAAAGGCTGAGTTGTGACGGGAGCTCTTGCCCAGTCTGTAAGGTTTCTCCTGTTTTTTGTCATGCAGCCGTTAGGCTATAATATCCCTGAAGCTAGCTCCAAACCAGAGACACTGAGGTGTGCAGCTGCATACCCAGCCTGCTGTCACAGACCTACAAAAACCAAAACAAAACACGAGAGGTCTGAAGGATGTGTGACCGTACCCAGAAGTTCAGTCGGTGTAAAATAAATGCAAATATTGTCTCTGTTTTCAGACTGGGCACCTGTCCAGGCTGAGAATTCAAACTATTTATTTCCTCCATAGGATATTTCTAGGCCCCGGCCACCCCAAAGAGCTTTGCCAGCTGATCCTGTCCCAGCCAGACCTAGAGCCTGCCCGGGGAACAGCCCCACCATGTCGCTGCCTCCTGCTCCCCCCAGGACCCCAGGACGGCTCCAGCCTGCAGCACAGGTAGGGACTGAGTGCAGTGATGGGGAGCACAGCTGCATCCCCTCACCACTGGGCAAAAAAAAGTAACTTTCCACACACCACCTCCAGCTTGCAATATGCTCGAGTCCAGGTGTGAAAAATGGAGAAAACTGCATGAATATCATTGTGCTCCTGGAGGAAGAGTTCCCATACGATGCATTAGGGTGTAAATGCGTGTGAATGGAGACAGGCTTCCCCTGGCCAGCTGTTACATCAGCTCTGGGAGAAGGAGAGGGCAGCGTTCGCTCTTTCATCAATGCTCACTCCTCTGTTTTCCGTCTCACCCAGAGTTCTGGTGTCAGGACGGCTGGAGCAGTGAATATCCTGAAAGTGGGACAGCCAGGCACCCATGGGCAATCCTGAAGCCGTCTGCTCCTGGCCTGCTCTGACCGTCACAGGGGACTGGCTGCCCTTCACCGCCCGCACACAGCCACAGACGGCGTCTTGGTTCCTCTCCTTTAACCTCACCTGCTTTCTATGGGACTGAACAAGCTGCAGTCAGGCCTGGCAGGATTGCATCCAGGAACTGCACTGGTACATGCCAAGCTGGACTCAGTGCTCTTTGCTGATAGCGTTTTCCATGTAGGGATAAGTTGTTTATACGGTATTTAAATATTATTGTGCAATATCCAATGCAGGGATGGGGTGCTGGGGGTTTCACGTGTTTTTAATCAGTTATTTAAGTGTTACCAGGGAGAACAAGCTGTGAGTGCAGGTGCTGGCTGGCCCTGATATGCTTTCATGTGAGACCCAGCCCTGTTGGCTTCCTCAGCCCAGCCACGCAGCTGCGGGAGCATACGTTGGTGCTATACAGAAACCGCTGCCTCTTGGGAGAGCAGAAGGCAGCCAGTGATAACTTTCTTCACCTTTTTCTCAGTTTACAGTAAGTGGCAAGTGGGGCCACAACAGGGAGCAAACCATGGAAATATTCCTGGTTAAAGTAATTTATGGGTCACCAAGGATTTTGATTAGCTTTAATAGAGCAGATTGATTATTTTCCCCATATGACCGTCCTCAACAAGAGCGTTGCAACCTGTCTGTCCTCCAGCACTTGCCTGTCCTGCCTCAGTGCTGTAAGACCCGACAGCATCCCCAGCGTGGCCTGTTCACTCTCATCCCTGTCATTAGGACACAGTCAAGGTACAACAGGGAAATTCTCTGGTGAAGCTATAGAGCAAACGGCCAGAAGGAAGCTGGCAAAAGCCAGTGCTGAAACCTTCTCTGCAGCATATACGGTACTGTGGACAATCCAAAGACACTTTCGCACGTGTCTCCTCAGGCTTCGGTCTGTGCTGAGCAGTAATTCAGCATGGGCTGTCTGCTCCCCATACCAGTGAGAAACCTACCTTAAAATTGCCCAGGTGGTAAAACTGCAGACATATTAATGCAAGAAATGGTGCTTTTGTAGGGCAGCTCATTTACTTCAGGCTTTTTATTCCATGAAGCGGATGGAAAGAGCTGTTCATGTGCACTTTAAGCAGCTGATGGTTCTGACCCTGAGGACCCTCCCTTAAGAATTTTGGGTATTTCTTCCTAATGGTTTATGCTTTTGTACATTTTTTTCCTCAGGATTTTAAATGACAGCCTTTTGTTATGCCAAATTTTTTCTCTTTCTTTTTTTTCCCTCCCCCCGAAATTATTCCCTAGGAGAACACAGGGAATTCTGGAGCTATGGTTACAACAACAAATCTGTTGTGTCTGATTTATTATGGACAAATCCTCAAACAGAGTGCTGCTGCATGTGTGAGAAACTGTATTACTGGCATAAAGAAAATAGTCTTCTGTATTAGTCCTCTTTGCCTGATGAATCTGAGCTCTACCCTGATGAACCCTGAGCACTCAGCTGTAGGATGACTTAAACCACGCTCATTTTTTGCAACTTTACTACCTCTTTCTCCACAAGGAAACAGTACACAGGGTGTGTCTTGAATTTCTGGTTGATTATTCTGTATCTTGATAATTTTGAGCCTTTTCTTACCTTCTGTATACCTGGAAAACAAACCAACCTAAAATGCTTCTCTCTGAAATATGGGATGGTAAGTGAAAGACATTGGCTTTCTAATCTTTCTATATCTTTTTCTGTAGTTGGATTATATTATGTATAAACAACCTGTATTCAACCAACCTCCAAATTTGTTGGTTTTTGGGGTACAAGTAATGTAGCTGTGTAATGGCATGATTTACTGCTGATGGGTGGAGCAGTAAGCTGGGCACACACTGTACGTGCACTGTAGTAGTACAGATTCAACCCCAAGAACTTTGATCTTGTTCTTACATCTGAACCCTCACTGAAGGCAGCTCCACACTTCTACTACAGCCTCTGACCTTTACCAAATAGCCACCAAAAATCACTAAGAATATTCTTACTGCATTTCATGTTAGCATAGGATGAAGCTTTTAAAAAATTACCCTGGACACACAAACCTCGGAAAACACCTGGGTGTGCCCAAACCCTAATGGAAAACTTTATAGCTGGAATATCATAAAGTGTCCAAAAGGTAGATTTAAGTAAGTATTTTAAATTTTTTTTATATGTATGCAAGTTGAGTGAATAAGAAAAGGGGAACTTCAGGAGTAAACATTTTTTTTTTTTAAGATAATGTTACTTGGGAGAACATATACCAAAATACATCTCACTTTCTCTTGTGTCCACATATTAATGGTTTACAATAATGCTCTCTGTGCATCTATGCAAATACTTGAAGAATACAATTCATTGTGCCTTTTGCCCAGTTTTAATAAATTTGTCCGTTGTCATTAACAAATACTGCGTGCACTATTTTGATTCAAATCTCCATTTTATACGTGACATTTGTCCAGGGATGGCAGGATATCTGGCGAAATGGATTTTATGAGATGCGGATCTAGGCAGTGAGAATCTCAGTTTCAATCTATTTCTAAAATAAAATGCATAAAGCATTATACCGATTAGGATGAAAAAACAAAGCTAGATAGAGCGAAGTACTTGGATTATTTTCTGAGACCAAAGGAGGGCGCTGCTGTTTTACTCGCTGCCGCAGATGCTCCTTTGCTGTACTCGTCTCCCATTCAGCCTGTTTATCCTTCACGGCTACACCAGTAAGATTAGAGAAATCATTAAAAGTTTCAGATCCAGCTGCAAGGTTGGTTGGGTGGTTGGTTTTTTTTTCTTTCTTTTTAGAAAAGCCTTTATTTCTTTTTCCACATTAAAAAAAAAAAAAAGAAAAAAGTACTGAAATGTTACTAAAATAAGATCCTGCATATTCCTGTTGTCCCCCCCAAGCCCAAGTTGCGTTTGCTCAGCGATGCCCAGACCCAGGTACAATAAGGCCAGCATCTCAGACAGCATCAGTGTGTGCCCTGGTCCAGGGCTTAACCCAGACAGAGCTGCCTCTGGATGGAACCAGCTTGGCAAAGCCAGCTCAGGCTTCACTTCTTTGCTGTGAGAAAATGGGCTCCAGGCTCTCTGTGCTGTAAGACCTAGCAGCAAGATGGGAGAAACTTTTAACTGTTATTCTTCCCATCCCTTCATCCTCAGCACTGATATACATCCGAGGCAGGGAGGGGGGTGAAGGTGAGCTGTGGGCAAGAGCCCAGGTAACATCCATACTACATTGAGAAAGATGCAGAGTGGTGAATGGGACTCTGGGATAAACTGCATCCCTACAGAGCATCACCTACTTATGCCTGTTTGGCATTTAATGTAAAGCTCAGACCTCCAAACAAAAAAAAAAACAAACCCAAAACCCAACCAAACAAAAAAAACATAAAATGAAATAGAAGTTTTTGGGCTTAAATGATAGCGAGACAGGTCATGGGGCTCAAATAGTCCAGGGTCCCTCCAAGGTCAAGACATTTCTTAAGAGAAAAAAAATACTTAAAATTTACATCCACTTGACCTTTCAGCTGGAACAGATTTTCACAGACGACAAGAAGTCTTTTAAGATGGCAGCAGTGTTTCTCCTGACATGGGGTTTACCCTGCCAGAGCTCCCCAGCCTGAGCAGGGGCTGCCCTTCCCAGTGGCTTCACCAACCACATCAACAGGGCCTGGGCACTGGAGCTGCTAAGGAAAAAAAATCTGAACAAACAAAAGCCCATGTAAAACTAATTAAGACTGTGATTCAGGGAAACTCCTGAACCTCCCAAGAAAAAAAACCCGAACACCCAAAAGCTGAAAAAGAGTTCTCTGCCACAGTCTTGTAAAAACACTCCATGGCTTGGGTCCTGCCCCTGAGCCTAAGTGAGCAGCTATTGCAAAATCCACCATGTTTTCCCTGTATTCACCACTATTCTTGTTCCATATTTGCAGAGCAAGTAATTAGATGAGCAGAGCGTGAATAGCAGGCGTGCACCATTCAGTCCTTGTCTCTCACTTCCATTTGAGATCCTGGTGTGTACTTTAGAGTTCATCCAAGCGTCTAGAAAGGAAAAAAAAGAAAAAAACACCAATCAATGACTTAATCAGGGCCTGGAATTAAACACGTCAATGGCCACCCAGGGGAAGGAGTGCAAGAGTAAACATTATCCCTGCAAAAATAAGAGATGGGAATGGGTCTCAGAGAGGAGCTTTGTCCCACGAGCATCATATTTCAAGAGGATTTTCGTTTTCAGGGGCTGCATATGCCCAGTGAGGGTTAAACATACCCCTTGCTGCCACGTCATGGCAAAGATGTGATCCAAAAGCCCTGACAAAGACTTGGCTCAACTCTACCAAGCTTTGGAAAAGACACCATTCGTTTTGTTTTCTGCTTTTCCTCCTTTAAATTGCTCACTAGCATCTGGAATATTGACATCAACACATTCACCCAACCTCCAGACCCTTGCATACTAGGTGTAGATTGTGACTACCTTGGGCTTATCCTCTGGGGTGGTGCTGGAGTTGTCCACCTCTATCAGGATATTCTTGTCATCTCGGGTGACCGGCGCTTGCTGTCCACTCTGGAGGACTTGTGGTAGATTGCCTAAACTGACGTCCATGTCTTTGAAGGCATGAAGTAAAAACACACCCAGAATGATAGTGAAGAAGCCACAAACTGTCCCAATGATGTCAACTACGGTCATGGTGACCCACTCCTTAAAGAGAATGATGGAAGTTGTGATGACAATAGTGGTGAACAGCACATAGTAGATGGGAAACACCAAAGAGGTGTTGAAAATGTCTAGAGACTTATTGAGGTAGTTAATTTGTGTAGTGATGGATGCCACCAGCGTGATGACTAGGATCCATGTCAACGGGTGCTGCAGCACAGGCTGGCCAGCAAAGAAGCCCTTGATGGCAATACCCAGGCCCTTGACTGAGGACACAGAGAAGGCACCAATAACGGAGCAGATGGTGAGGTAGATGAGGATGTTGCTCTGGCCATAACGGGGCGCGAGGTAGAAGATCAGGAAGAAGCAGAGAGCCAAGAGGACCGCAGCGTAAGTGAGGAAGCCTGGAAGAGAGTGAGAAGTAACTCAAAACTGAGCAGCAGGTGTGGGGAGCAGTATGCACTGCCCAGCCCCTGGAAAGGAAACACAACCTCCTGCGTACCTGGCTCTTTCAGCTTAGAAGTCATTTCATCCAGAGTGGTGACCTCCTCATCCTCTGGAGCATGGATGACCATCACAGTGCTGCCCACCAGGCTGAGCATGCAGCCCAGCTTTCCCAGCAGGTTGAGCCGTTCTCCAAGCAGATACGAAGACAGCACGGCACTGCACGGGACAGAAAAATGTCAGCTGGTGCTTTAAAGTCCTCCAAAGAAGAAACAGCAGCTAAAATACGGTAAAGAATGCCTTCATGTGATACAAAGACACAAATTTTAAGTAAATTTCTTGGATGCCAGTGAGTTAATACACGATCACATTGCATCTATTAACAGCTGAACCTGCAGAGATTTAGGTGCGATCTCGAGATCCCAGTTCATGCATCAGCAAGGTGAAGAAATGCTGAATGTGTTATCTCAAAAATATTTTAAGGGTCTACAGATTCACTCATAAGCTGTTGGACATTATGAAGCCTTTAGTTTCCAAGGAAATTACTTCAATGACCAGTGTCACAGAGAAAAAAACAACCAACCTAACAACAAAAGAGTTAATAATTTTAATTAAATCATCAGAACTATTAACCTAAAGAGAAAGTCTGCATGTACTCAGGCTATAGATATATCTGCAGAAATACCTAGTTGTACTTAGTACCTTAGTACTGTTCACTAGAAGAATGAAATAAAACAAAAAAAACCCAAAGCCATCCAACTCTGAACTGGCTAATGAGCTGGAATAAGGAAGGAAGCAGCACTCATATCTGCAATAATGTAACATGAAGTGTACAGAGCTGGTATCAACATGCAGTATTTCCAGAAGGGCATGCTACTTAATTCAGTGGTTTCCAAATGATCACCCCAAAAGACAACAACTGTTAGAGTGTTTTTTAGGAAATACCAAAACATTTTTTCCTTTAGGCATAATAAATCATATTAGCATCACTTCAAGTCTTTCTATCTTACAGAACGAACAGGCAAACAAAAAAAGGCAAATTGCAAAGCACAGACACATTATCACCTTACGAGCACGCTCAGAGCCCCCAGAGGCGTGACAATAGTTGCAGGAGCAAAGGCATAGGCGGCAAAGTTGGCTGCTTCCCCTCCACCCACTAGACAAACACAAGAAAAGAAAAATACCAGTGAGTTACAGTATACTTTTTTGTTTTCTCTTGTGGGCTTGCAAACTAGTAAGACGTCAGTTAGAGAGGGGGTTTCATTACGGCCGTTTCATGCTGCTGCTAAACTGGGCCAAGCAGCTGGTGAAAATCTCTCTATTACGACTTCGTGCAAGCACAGACATCCCTGGAGCCCTGCACCCACCTGGGGAAGGGCTGGGGGTGCTGGGGCTTGGCTCTATCACAGCTGACCCATATTCAAGCCCCACAGCCCAGTCAGGCAGCTGCAGTGTGTTTGGGTGACTGGTGAGGGGGTGGGTTGTCGTGGGAGCTGCTGGGAGGCTGCTCCTCACCTATAAAGTGTCTCCTTGCAAGTGCACTCGTCTTCTGGCTGACCTGTCCCTCAAGCAGTGAGTATTGTGTGAGTGCTTATGGGCTGTGCAGTAGGAGCTGTGTGGGTGGAGCAAGGAGGGGACACTGTGAGCTGCAGCAACAAAAGCCAGGAAAGACTGCTCTGAAAATCAAAGACTCTCTGAAAATCCATCTGCTGTTCCTTGCACAGATACAAATCCAATCTGAGAAGATATTGCAGTGCTGTAAGAATTTAAGGCTCCTTCTAAGGCAAAGCAAATTTTGCTGAAGAAAGGAATGGCCACCAACACCTCCTTCCTCTGCTTTGTGCTGGAGCTGCCCTGGGGCCCAGAGGCAGGCACGAGAGGCTCTTTGCCCTCTGCCTGGTGTACAGGCAGACCAGCCATATTAAAATGTGGCTTTTCATGCCTTTGATCAGGTAAAACTGAGCTAGCAGGTCCTACCAGCCCCGCAGGAGGATGATGAGGGAGATCCTGCATGGCTTGCTGCCTCCACTTTCCCTGAGGTACCTCTGCTGATGGGGCAACTCACCAGAACAAAGGCCTGGATCACATAGACAGACCCTGCAAAAGCTGCAAGTTCAGGGAAACAGCATCTACTTACTGGTTAACAAGCCAGCCCACCAGAGCCAGTCCTTTAGGTAGCCATGGCCTCCATCTCCTGAGGAAGAAAAGCACAGAGGTAATGCAGGAGTGAACCATGTTCTTCTGGAGTAAAAGATGAGAAGCATCCCTTTGGAGAGGAATAAATTGCAAGGGGAAAGGTGTGAGAAAGAAAACAGCTTGGAAGGACAGAATATGCAGACGTGCCATCCTACATAGAAATTATGTTGCATCAAGGGATTAACAGAAGCTGGCAGATAATGCAAATACAATAAAAGCAGTTGTTTAATCCCAGGTGGCAATGGGAATGGTACCCACAGAGGTTACCAGCTGAGGGTGCAGCCTGTCCTGCAGTATGGAGCTTGGGGCTGCCCCTCAGCCCTGGGAACTGCGGTCATCCTCGCTGGTTCATCAGGGTGCATTGGCCCCTAAACCTGGCCCTAACCACAGCAGCTGAGTTCCATGGACTGGTCATATCTCATCTTGCATGTCCCACTTGCCTGTTCACTATGGGAGTGTTCCTGGAGCAGAGAGATGATGGATGGCAGGGAGCTGCTCAGTGCTGAGTGTCCCTCATCCAGAGGCTGCTCCTTGGGACACAGCCACCCTGCCCGGGGGGACCCTGTGCTTCACCTTGCACTGCTCCGGCTTGCTGTGGAGTCTCGCACGTGGATACTACGGTAAGGCAATGAGTTTTTTCAAACATATCTCCGGAGGAAGTTATAGATGTGAAGGATGAAGGGGGGAAAAAAATAGCCTGTTGCCCTGTGCAGGCAGGTGGTGCCTCAGTTCGTGTTGTTGGACGGTCGTGGTGAATGTTCAGAAGCTGTCTGCTCTTTTTGCATTCTGCTTTGTATCAGTGTTGTATCACAGGGCCTTATTCTGAACTCTCAGAAATCCTGGTGTTAATTTTATGTTAACATGTCATTATGGACTGAGCATTTGTCATGAAAAATGATTCCTGGTGTTGGAACAACTCTGTGACAGAGAATGTGCATAGAAATGAGGAAGAATGGACATACTGAGTTGGGAACTAATCCAGATCTGGTCTTAACTCACAAGCTGTTAGATGTAAAGGAGCTTGAGCCTGCTGAGATCATGAACTCTGATTTTACTGGGTCAGAGGGAGTCCATGGTTTTGCTAAGGCTGACCTGACCAGAGCTGTCAGTAATAGCAGTGTTTGAGAAGTGATGTGCTCTGATATCAGAGGTGAAACATTGAGACTGAGAGATTAAAGGGTGAGATAAGAAAAGGGGGAATGAAGAGGCAGCCAGGAATTGCTAGAGTTCAGCTTCTTCTGGTTCCTCAAGTTCAAAAATGCTCAAGTTCAAATGTTATGCTTTGGTATTCCTTAGAAATTGCTGTGGTGTTTTGGATTTTGTTTGGTTGTTTGGTTTATGGCTTTTTTTTTAATGTCAAGAAGTCTTTTTATCAGCTGCAGCTTTCTGTCATTAATCTCTAATTCCTTGTTAAACATCCTGAAAAATAGGGAGGGGTTTGCTCTTGGTTTACTTGCTTGGCTCTGTTATGAGAGGAATTCATGGAAGCAAAGAGGAGAGAGACATTATCTAAACTGAAACAATACTGACTTTAATTGTGCAAATATAAGGTGAAAAATAAGCCCATGTGAGTTTGGCTGTTGCATGCAACCAACCTAATGGCCAGGGTTGGGAATGAACCTGAGACTGGACTGTGGCTCAGATGCTGTTGCTAGCTTTGCTGCTCAGTTGCTAGATGTTCCTTGCCTCCATATCCTCGCATGGGGGATACAGTAAAATGGAGACAGTGATACTGACTTCCTTTGTGAAATGATTTAAGAATTGTTCCTAGAATGGGATGGGTAAAAGTAGTATTTTAATTATTGTACTTTTATTTTGTAGTTATGCAAGTACGTCAGCTGCCAGGTAGGACTTAAGCTGCTGCTAGAGTGGATGATTGCAATGTTGATGGGATGCGTCCAATTGTACAGTGCAACTCCGCTGTAGGGAGTGCTCCCGCATCAGTTCCCATACTTATGTATGTGTGCATAAACACACACCTCGCCCTAAGAGCCTGGTGCTAGAGAAAAGTTATCTACATGTTGAGCAACATACCTCAGAAAACCACAAGCAGAGTTCACACAGATCACAACCGTGCAGTCCTGCATTAATAAATGGCTCCTGCTAATGCAACTAAAGCACTTGGGGCCACATCCTTGTCTCAGTGACTTGTTGGCAAAGGTGTCCTGTGCATAAGTAAGAGAAAGAGTGGGGTCATGAAGCTATGCTGTTCTGCTCTGGCCTGTGGAACAGGGATGACTTACACCTTTGTGCAGAGGCACATTTCAAAGAGCTTTCAGCTTCCTCCTGACCTCACACTTTCCCATGCAAGAGCAGTGATGGTCACACTGTTCTTCTGGTGGGTGCACCTCTCATCACACCATGTATATGACTGTTTGTGGTGGGCAGGGCAATGCTGCTTTTAGCTGAGCCCTTCCAATGCAGAGCTCCATAAATTAGCTCCTCAGCTCCAGCACAGCTGTCTGAGTCTCTCACACAAACACACGTGCAAGAAAGGTGTCTTACATTGTTGATGGAAGGCTGATGTCTACCCAGAGGTGTTTCATTGCCATATGAGTGCTGGAGTTTGGATTATGCATGTAGTTCTGGGAACAGGTAGACCTCCCTCTTGTCTCCCACAAAAGCCTTACCTGCCCTGGTGCCTCCCTTCTCCACCAGCCGTAGCAGCCCCTTCTTCTTGAGGATGATGCTGCTTCCAATGAGTAAGCTGGAGAAGACAGCCAAGCCCAGGCCAATATAGAATCCATAACTGCTTTCCAGCCGAGTTATCCAGAAGTTATCTGAAGTCCCATTGTTCTGGACAGAATCAGCTGGGTCAGCATTGCTGATCACCTGGCACATGACCCGGTGGGAAAGGCATGAAATGGTGACCAGAGACCCTGTGAGACCACCATGGAGATAAAACAGCAAATTACTGATATGACTATCAACAGCATCTCTGTTGCTCTTTGGAGTCATTCAGATGTCCCTCCAAACAGCCACCTGTGCTGTCACCTACATATCCACCAGGTCTCAAGCACTCAGGACACCTCTGTGCTCACATGTGGAAATGGCACAGTGTTGAGTGACAGATTTATGGAGTGCAGTTCAAGCAGGTTGCTGACAATGAATGTGTCTGCCAGTCTACACACTGAACTGGAAGGCCATGAGGACTACTAATCTAATTTGAATACCTATGCCAGAGTTTCTCCACCAAACTTTAAGGTTGTGAGTTTGAGCTATGCCTTATCAGCCCTCACCCTTTTTGACTCAGAGGTTTTGGTGCTTTTCAGCCAATTAATCCTCACAGCTGCCAGCTTGTCTGCAGTTTACAGCTTTGGGTTTAATGCAGAGTAATGCCAGTACTTTGCAACTGTGCATCTGGTCCAGCTCTGTCTATCAAGCAGTGTCATAGCATCACTTGTAAGCCAACAACAGGCTCATCCTGGCCCAAAGTTTAATCTGTGTTGCCTCTACTGTCCAGTGTTTTATTCTACATATCTGCAGAGTGCCTGAGAGCTTGGAAAGTGAAGTTCAGCTGTTAACACCAAAAGCACCAAGCCCCTGTGCCTCTAACCAAGGTGTGTTTCTGTGCGTGGGTGTGAAAACTGCTATGTTTCGTCCTACCCTCACACTCTTACCACACCCAGTACATCTTTCTGTTGCAATATTTACTATAAGTGTAGTAAAGACAGTGTGACTACAACTGTGGAGAACAGCGGCCAGGTGGAGTGTCACTAAAGTCCCTTTGTAGCAGAAACTTAAATTTTCTTCTTGAGCTCATGTAGGAATTATGGAGCTGGTATCTGTGTCTCTGTAGGCAGGGGTATGCAGTGGCTGAACTGCTTGCTCTACTGCTGGCAGTCTGGGCAGAGGTCCCGTCTTTTTCCTGAACCAAGAGACTGGCTTAGATCTGAAGCTGCGTCCTGTATCCCCTGCACGTGCAGCTCAGGGTTTGGACCTGAACTGGATCAAAACTTTTTCTAATGGAAAAAATTTCAGTGAGTTTCCAAAAGTTCCCTAATACGCTTCTCTTTCAATGGCAAAGTATCTTTGATTGTAGAAATATTTTTTGGGGAAGAGGGGGGACATCTTGCCTCCTTGGCTCGGTAAAATTCTCTGTACTGTGCTACTGGGCAGAAGTATAAGGCAGTGGGATGGGGAAATAACTGACTGGATTAGGTGATCTTTGGGGAGGGGGAATTCTAGCTTCTCTGTAAGGCTGAAGCAGTGCAGAGCTTGCTGCTGGCAGGGCAGGCTGGGGGTGGCTTGTGGCTAAAGGGAGTTTTCCCGTTCCTCTGCGGACCTCGGGACAAAAAGGAAAACGACCCCCAAACCCAGAAGAACAGAGCAATGTCAGAGAACAACCCCACAGCCGGGCGGGCGGGATAAGGCTGGAGGGCCAGGGCTGTCCCCTCACCTCTGCCCGGGGACCCC
>NW_009694177.1:0-4937 GCF_000703405.1 Apaloderma vittatum
GGCGCGAGGTTTTCTGCGGAAGAGAGAGTGCTGGCAGTGCTGTTGGAGGGGCCGGCGCTGCCCGTCGCCTGGTGCTGTATGGCCAGCAGGTTCATGTTCTCGCTGGGGTTGCCATACCTCAGCCGCTCCTGGATCAGGCGCTGCAGGACGGTGCCGGCTGCCACCTCTTCCGCCCCTCGCATCTCCGCCTCGGGGATGCGGCGGAAGCTGGGTGGGCGCAGGGTGCAGAGGGCCTCCTCAGCTGGGCAGGGGGAGAGAGAGGCGGCTGTTAGCTCTGCTCCTCAGGAGGGCCAATCCCCCCACTCCTCCGTCTTCAGGCCGTGCCCTGCTCCGGGAGCAGAGGGGACATGGCTGGAAGACACCAAAGGAGGCAGGGCACTGCTCCCTGCTCATCTCCCCACACCAGATCATCCTTAATTCTGTTTGCAGTGACCCCTAAAAACATATTCCTGTCCCCTCCCTTGCCCTCCCCTCCTTAATACTCCATGCGGCCCATACCCATGGCTCTGAACTCCCTCCCATGCCAATGGAGGCACAGAGGATGTCACAGGGAAATTTGGTCTTCTCTAAAATATGAATGGAATGGAATAGAGTAGAGTAGAGTAGGGATAGGATAGGATAGGATGGGATAGGATGGGATAGAATAGAATTTTTCAGCTGCAATGATCATGGTTGTACTACATGATCTTTCAAGGTCCCTTCCAACCCCTAGCATTTTGTGATTCTGTAACCTAGTCCAATTGCCTGTCTTGCCAGATCTGATCAAAAGTGAAAGCATGTTATCAAGGTCACTGCCCAAATACTTCTTAAACACTGACAGGCTTGGGGTATCGACCACCTCTCTAGAGAGACTGTTCCAGTGTTTGATTTCCCCCATGGAGGCGTCTTCCACGGCTTACAGAGGCAGCCTGTGTGGCAGTACTAAATGAGATGCTGCATTTTCGATGGCAAACGTCAGATGAGTCAAACCCTCTCCTAAGTGCACTGCTTGCCACAATAAAATGCAGGACGTGTCACGGAAAAACTGTGAAATGACACCGAAAACAAAAGGATCTTAAAAGTGTAATTAAAGAATAATCTGCACTCTGGCATCTTCTCCTAATACTGCAATTTCCCTTCTGGCCAATAACGCTATTTCTAAGGGAGTCAATACCAACTGTTGTAATTTTTCTGGGCAAGTACAACGAGGGCATTACAGTCACAGAGGTAATGCCAGCATTATAAGAAGAGCCCAGAGAGATTAGCTACAAAACCCTAACACAGGCTACTGAAGTCATTTAGAGGCACCAGCCCCATTTTTGAACTACATATGCAGTGGAGCTTGCCCAGAGCTAAGCATCTCATGGCATATAGCCATGGCTGGGAGGCTAGAATCCCTCTGTCCTGGAGCCCTCCTCCCACATCCAACCTAAAAGTGGTGTAAGATGTCTGTCTGAATAGTGTCCGAGTCCAGGCAGGTGCTCCTGAAAGACCTCAGTGCAGACAAAAGTGAAAATAAACTCACAGCTCTGGACAGAGTCCTCCCATGTCCCTAGGCAAGAAGGAGGTGCTGTTTTCAGTTCATTTTTTTGAGGTCATTCTTGGCAACTTTTTCTCCTGCTGTTTCCATTTCTCAGAGGAGTTCATCAGAAGGACTTACATTTGTTCTCTGGCATTTGAAAGCAAACTTTCTCTTGAGGTCTGGTATTTCCCTGAGGTTTCATCAGTTACTGCACATGCTGTGGGACAACTTATATACAGTGTGGGTACTAGAGGGGAAGAAACTACAAGAATAGGTCATTTCCACTAACATTTCTGTGGCAAAGCCTGAAAGATGATTGTGGGGCTTCAGAAAAAAATTCCCTGTCTGTTTCGCTCCAAGTCTGCCCTACAACGTACGCCTCTCCCGCCTTCCTTGAGACAATGTTATCTGCCTGCCAGCCTGACTGTGGGGGTTGCAGCATGGTCACCAGCTTTCGTGGGTTTTGTCAGCACCCCAGGTCAGTGTTTGAGCCAGCAAGATGCAGAGACACGCAAGTTTCCATCTACCTGCCTGCACAACAGTCAAGTATCCATCTACTTTATACGTCCCCACAGTTACAGCAAACTCCTATGCTTTACTCATGTCATCACAACAAACAGAACCTCATCAAACTGGACATTTTTGAAGACATGCAATAAATCTCCCTGACGTACCAGAAAGCTCACAGTCTAGGTTGTTAGACTATGCCTGAAATAGGCCCGAGGGAAGTGGATAAAGCCAATATCCCTCAATCGAGGCAGCTCTTTATCGTACATCAGAAGGATTTCTACCCCTGCGCTGGTCATCTGTTAGCATCCTTCTACTGTGGAGATGTGTTTTAGTTGCCTATTACTGAAGTCCAAAAGGATGAACTGCAGTGAACCTTCCACAGGGTGCTTGTGGTCCTGCTCCATCGGGAAAAAGTTATGAACCTCGGCCCAGCTGCGCAGTGAAGAGCAGCCACGTCCTGAAGGACAGCCAGAAACACTGCATCTTCCACATGCATAGGAGACAAATGATGGTGGGTCATAACACTCAAGTCAAAGGTAAATCTCCTTGGACTCTACTGAGGATGACAAGCTGTCCTTCAGCTCTGTAAATATGATTTGTAAATGATCTAAACTGCTCAATTTATGCTTCGGGAAAAACCTGGAAGGAAATGTGGTGGGTTCATATGGAAGTGTGGCCACATGCTTACCAGTTTTTTCTTTGGCACTGATCGCTTCAGCTGTCAGCGGAGAAACTTCATGCCTGCCAGCAAACAACTGGTGGTCCTGGTAAAGAAAGCCAGAGTCTTCCAGTACCTGGACTGGGCTAGTAGGCTTGTAACAAACAGATGCAGAGCCTGTAAGAAAGAAGAACAGGATATCAGTAAAGAAACAGCTTGAATGACAAAACATAAACCCATGACTTATGACCAAAGTCTAAGAACAAAAACTTTCTTGAGCATGGCTAGATGCCTGAGAAGCCCTGCTGAGGCCACTGAGAAAATTACCTCTTTTATTCTCACAAGCCAGATAACACATTAGCTCTGAGGAACAAGAGGCAGCCACCAAGTCATGAGCACCATTC
Organism: Apaloderma vittatum; assembly: GCF_000703405.1. Taxonomy (NCBI): domain Eukaryota; kingdom Metazoa; phylum Chordata; class Aves; order Trogoniformes; family Trogonidae; genus Apaloderma; species Apaloderma vittatum. Next base: position 3,074 of record NW_009694177.1, read on the forward strand.
CGTGCACCAACCCAGCCTGGCCTTCAAGGCCCCCCATTCGGGTACAAAGCAAGGCTTGGAAGAGCTAACAATGACAACTGACAAGTTCACAGATTAAAGTATGGCCCCAGGACACAAAGAAAACAGGGTCAGTGCAAACTGAAAGACAGAGTGGGTTAAAAGAAGAAAAGAAGGGTAGGTGAGGAGCCACACGTTCAGTAGGACTAAAGTCTGAGAGAGGCTGCTCATGAATAATAGTTCAGCAGTACAGAAAATTGCTGAGACATAAAATACAACCAATGCTATCAAGGGAGAGAGCTTATAAATCACTTTGTCCAGATGTTCTTAATATGGTAAGGAGAGGGGCTGTAGCTGGAGGGCCATGGGAACGTGTCTGGCAAACTGACTGCACAGGAGCCGCACGCCTGAACTCCGGCATCCCACAGACACTGTCAGCTGGACTAGTCCCCGAGCCCCTTTCACAATCAGTGAGCAAGAATAAGCTCTCCTGGCAAGCAACAAAGCTCATCCTAAATCTGCTCTCAGGGTCGGCTTTCTCCGGCGGTGCTTGTTTTAAAAAGATCATACAAAAGGCATCACAGCAGTGTTGAGCTGGGAAAGGCGTTGGCTCGACCCCACAACTCAGGACAGGAATGACATTGGTGTGACCCCACAATTCAATAAAGACACAGACAGACTGGATAGGGTCCAAAGGAAGCCCATGGAGATGAACCTGCCTTTGAGGAAAGGCTGAAGATGAAAAAAGTCTTTTCTTCCTGGAGAAGGCTGGTTTGGGGACCTCATCACGGTGTTCCAGTACTTAAAGGGTGGCCACAAAGAGGACAGAGGCTCTCTCTTCACAAGGAGCTACACGGAGAAGACAAGGGCCAACGCGTCCAATTTGCACTAAGAGAGGTTTTATCTTGACATAAGAAAGAATTTTTTTACAGTGAGAACATTTTTACAGTGAAAACAATCACTAGAACAACTTCGCCAAGGACATGGTAGAGTTCCCATCATGAGAGGTTTTCCAGATGTCATTACGCAGGGTGCTAAATAATCTCATCTGGTCTTCCCTTCCCACAAAGGGTTAGACCAGATGATCTTCTGAGGTCCTTTCCAACTTTGGCTCTTCTATGGTTCTATGATTTTCCACTTTCTACTTGCTTTTCTTCTGAGCACTACCTCACTTTTGTAAAGAGAAGGCTCTCTGAGGTCCAAACCTTGGAGTTGAATGGCTGGCTCTGAGCACCCTGGTGCAGAATCACTCACCACTGACACCAGAAGTTGTCACAGATTTTATACCAAGGAAATGTCATGGGTCTGAGTCTGGTGGGGTTTTTGGTAAAAGTGGGGGTGGACTCGTGTGAAATTTCAAGAGCTCCCCCCACCCCCAGGTAGAAGTCAGACCAAGGCCAGGCCAATTAGCGCCTCTGCCATCAAGGTATTTAAGAGGCGATCCCATAGTTCTTTCTCTCTTTTTTGGTTTGTCTTGTTTTGAGCTGTCCTGTCTCTAACGTTGGGGAGGATTTCTGCTGGAGGAGTGGGAGGTGAGAGGAGAACAAATGAACGTCACCCTGAGAAGAAAGAGGGGGAGAAGAGTCCCTGAGGAGAAGGAGAGGGAGAAGGCTGCCAGAGCAGGACCTTTCCCTGAAGCCCGTGGTGGCTGAGATGGCAGGAAGGTGATTGCCTGACAGGTGAGGGACTGACAGCAGAGAGAACGTCCAGGATGCGTCGGTATGTGCAGAGCCCCATGTGACAGGGGAGAGACACCAAGCATTAGCTGGTGACATGCCTAAAGCCATTTGCGGTGGCCCTGCGGGACTCACGAGGAGGAAGAGGATTGTGTCCTGTGAGGTGGACCCCACACAACAGGAAGGAGAGA
>NW_009694177.1:5044-13597 GCF_000703405.1 Apaloderma vittatum
CTTGCACTGATGTGGGGACGAGGCAGCCAGGGAGACAGGAGGGGTGGGGGGGGTGGAGTGTATTTAAGATTGGGTCACACTTATTGATGTATTCCTCTTACTACCCTACTTTGTAATGGGTGAATTAAATCTATAAATTAAATCTATGTCGTTTCTCCCAAGTTGTTCTGGTTCTTTACCCATCATCTTAAATGGTAGATTACTACTATCCTTATCCTTAACCTCAAACTCTTGAGTCTTTTTGGTTGAATTGTCTCCCTCCACACCACAATGGATATGGGAGTGGGGGGGAGGAGTGAGCCGGAGATGGCGTGGTTCTTTGTTCCAGTTGGCTTGAACCACAACAGGGAATAGCCATGGACCTCCAGCACCAGCCACTGCTGAGGGACTTGCTTGAGCAGGAGGTGGAGGGCTCAAAGTGGTACCAGTGGGGCACCCATCTATCCTAGTGGAGCATCCGTCCATTCTGGTGGGGCAGGAAGCCCACAGGTGCAGGGACCTACAGCACCCGGCTCTGCTGAAGAAACCATCGGCAAGGGATGACCTGGACTTACAAATCCTGACTGCTTGGTTCGTGCTTGGCTAACTGCTCACTGGTGTACGTGATGCAGCGAAGTCGCTTTGCTCTCCTCCTTATGTACAGGTTTCCCCCAATCCCACACCCCTGCATGGAGCAGGGCAGCAGGAGGGTAGCGAGAGGCAGGATCCAGCCCGTCTTCTCTGCAGGCATGAAGATACTATTTTCTCCTTTGCCCAGAAGAGAGGAAATAGGCATTTCTGCAAAATGTTAATGAATTCATCACTTTACCATTCATATTACGCATGAATGTGTATGGCAGTTATCTATATTTAGAGACCAAGAGGGAAAGATTGCTCACATGAGTAGATCTAAGCTGAATATATTTGTGAAAACCAGCATGGCAGACTGGTCTGAAATTTGTGCTGCTGATGATAGACCCAACAAAAATCTCAAGAACCCTGATTTCCAATACTACTATCCTGTTCTGGCACGGAAGAGCATTAAAGACACCCTTCACTGCTCTTCCAGACAACCGTCCTGCCTCAGAATTGAGAATCCTGTATGAAGCAAGCGTGTTTTGAGCTCAGGCTTGGGGTGATGCAAAGAAAATCCACACACCAAAGAAGACAAGCAGTTTCAAGCATCACAGGCAACCTGAACAGCCAGCAACTACTACCTTCACCTCACCAATTACCAAATGGAACTTAAAAGAAAGCAACCATTAGTAAAACTGCGCACACATCTTTCACATTTTGAGTCTGTAAGTGCCCTTGGGTCATGGTTTCCAATCTTCTGGGATGCAAAATGGAAATCAAAGACTTGTTTTTTCTGCACTAAGAGCAGAAATTCTTGCCTGGCAAAACAACGTACCACTAAACTCAAGACTGGTAAAAGCTAGCATCTGGCTAACTGCTCAGTTTCTGCTCTCTGATATATCAGAGTCAAAACCAAGTAGCCCCAAGCTGAGCAAAAAATACTGCATTTTGCTGTACCCATCTTGATGTTTTATCATTACAAATGATATCATAAAATGATGTAATGATGTTTTATGATGTTAAAAATGATGTAACGATATTTTATGCTCATTCACAGTCGGTTTTAATAAAATGTTAGCTGTAGCTGGCACAGAAAGCCAGTTTATGTGTAAAACAGATAACAGTTGCTGAAAGATCAGTGCTTGGCATGCAGCCACAATCCAGATCATGGGCAATAACACACTGCTTGAAAGCTTAGTGAAGCCTCATGAGCCATTTGGAGCAAGGCATAAGCCTTTCTTCTTTCCTCCCTTGCCATCGCTGGAGCTTCCCAAATCTCACCTTCCCTCCCCAGAAGGAAAGGGTTTGCTACACCCAGGTCTGCGGGGGTGCAAGGTGCACATCTGATTCTCAGGTGCTTCCGCCTTCCCCAAACCCCATTCTTCTATGAGGCTCGCCAAAACCCAGCAATTTTCATGCCTGTAAGTGAATCCTGGTGTCAGAGCACTGGTACCCAGGGACTACAGGTTGAGGGCAACATAGGGTGGAGACCATCACCCTCCAAAGATGCATCCCCAGGGAAGGGCTTCCTACCCACATCTAGCCCAAACATCCTAAGCCAGAAACCAGGGCTGCTGCCCCATGTTTTATCGCTGCTGGTGCCAGGAAGAGTCAACCTCATCACCTTCTGCAGGTGCCTGCAGGCAGCTGCCAGCTGTGCTGTGCCCTCTCCTCCTCCCAAAAGCAGCCCATCCCGTCAGCCCCAGCATGCCAGGACAGAGCCCAGTTCACAGACATCACCTCTTCCATTGCCATCTATCCAGCATCTCTTAGAGCCAAGTCTGTAAGACATGAACACATTTCTGGCCCGGTTCAGTCCTTGCTGAATCGGGCAGCTGCTCCACACCTTCATTTCTGTATCTCTACCAAATCTTCCACATCCAAGCGACTGCCTGAAATCAATTCACCTTCTTTGTATTTTTCTTTCTTTTAAGATAAACATGCATCACACCGTACAGAAGCAGACATATTATCCTGAAGGGTTACTACACAGCAGCGCAATTCATTTGAAGATTCAGAACTATTTCAATGAATCATGTGCTAAGATTAACACCAGACAGTCAGCAAGGACCCAGAGACAGAGGAGCAGCGCTTAAATATTTCTGGTTCTGATGTGGTTCCAGTCTGGTTTTGAAAAAGATCTGAATTAAAACCTCATAGGAAGCTCATTGCCGCGACATTACAGGAAAGCCATGTTTTTAGGGCAATAACAGCATCCCCAAGAAGTAAACTTCCTCCTCACAAAAACAGTCAGAGATGATGGTTTTCCTGCAGCCAAACCATACTACTACTCTCGTCTTCAGTGAAACACCAAAAAATGCCCATTGCCCAAAGAGAGTTTGCTGCTATTCAGAGGTACCACATCTAGGCGACGCCCAGGTGACGAGTTTCGGCATCGCACCCCGCTGGCCGCCCAGGTAGAGCTCTGCGGCTGCCTGAGGCACACCCCACGCTGCCAACACATACTGCTCCTCCTCTGCCACCTTGCAAAAGCCACCCAGCCAAACAAAAACACAGAGCTGTCCTCCAAAAAACCTCCTTCCAATTCATACCCTACTGACCAAGCAGTTCAAAAGAGACTGAGGCATTTCAAAAAACATCCAAAGCAATCATCTGAAATTAAACAGTAAGTAAGGCGGCTTTATTACAAACTCTGCCATGGTTTATAAGGGAGGTCCAAAAATGACAGAACAAAAACGACGTCATTTCCAAGCCCACATCTGCCCTCCTGACTCATGGCCAAACCAGAAAGGAAGATAAATACCTTATTCCACATTTAAAACACTTGCTCTGCCCTCTCGCTGCATAAAAATCTCCAGTCAACAAGAAAGGAGAATCATTACTTAAAGGAAATAAGAAAAGGACGATCGAAGCACTCCAGGGTCCCAGGGGCTGCCCAAAGGCTGCGCCATGAATTCCCCAGGGTGGATCCATCAGTCCTCTAACAGGCTGCAGGGACCCTCCACCAAGGCGGGCCCTCCCCCCATGTGCATCCCTGCCCATGAACCTTACTTTCTCTCCTAAGCATCATCCCAGTTTCAAGAGAGGGAGAGCACTGCACCCCAGCCATACCACCATGCTGCTGTCCCAAGGACAGGAGGCAGATTTGACTTTCCTTTGGCTCAGAAAAAAAATCGACTTGCATGTCCTGTTTCTTGGTTGACCTACAAAAAGGAGATGTCACTTCCAACAACGTTGCAAAGGACGTTCTTGGTACTGCCGGCAGCGCTTCTCCAGCAGTGCTGGGGCTCCTTTGCAACCCCAGCTCCGATGAAGAGCCGGGGCTCAGACACACATCGGTGATTACTTCCCATCAGCAGCTCCCCAGTAAATGTGCAGGTTTTCTAGGTCACCTCTGGGGTGGCTGACTCACTCCTGCACGCCGTAACTCTGCTTGGGAACCTCAAACCCGCTGTCACGGCTTCCGAGCTCCACAAGGACTGAACGAGCATCATTAATATTATTTCCATGGGAGTGGAGCAACATCTTGCAGGACAGAAATCCAACCCACGTAACGCACACCAGAGGTGAGTGAGCAGCACCTCTCGTTTCCCACATGAAAGCCGGGGATCTACCACATCTGAGCTGGGAGAAGCCTCACCTGTGTGCCTGGCAGGGCTCACCAGACCGAGCCCCTCCTCCGCAGTTCCCTGCTCCCCAGGGAAATCCTTGTCCCAGTATTAGCTTCAGGATCCACGCTGCGCTATTCCCTTGCTCAGAAAGAGCTCCTGGAGTCTCCCAGCTCGGGTACCGTCACATCACTCTCCAAAAAGTGCCTCATCCAAGAAAGCACTAGCAAGATCAATGAGAAAAGGCGAGAGAGGCAGCCAAATCCCATCTCTCCCAAGGAATTGTGCTAACACATCCAAATTTAACTGCCTACAAAGATGAGCGCTTTCTGTGAAACTTCTGTCTCGCGCGCTTATTTATATATACACTTCCCCTCAGCAAAAAACAAAGCGGACGAGCAAAAAAAGCTACTAACGAAGCAAAGGAAAGGCGCCTTAAAAGCAGCTCCCAAACCTGGCACGACATCAGATGGATACTGGAAAGAGCGGAGCCAAGTCTGCTCGCCCGGGAGATCCCACACGGATGCCCGCGCCTCCCCGCCTTCCCCATGGAAATCAGGTGCGCGGGCGTGTGGCAGCAAACGCTGCCCGTCACAGTGCTTTCATCTCGGATGGTTACAGGTTTCCTAACGTCAGAATAATCCACTGTTTTTCCCCCTGTCCCAGCTTCACCCCAGGAGAAGAGGCAAGATCCAGGCAGAGTATCTTCATCACAGCTTCAGGTGCTGAATAGTGACCTCAGCATCAACTTGACGGAGAACAGGATGAATGTTCCTTAGGAGGCTGTGCTAGGCTTTGCACAAATATGTGCATTTTTAAGGCCTTTATATATTACAAGCTATAAATTTGCTTCTGCAGATATAACATTGAGTCTACATTACACAGCCAGCTGAAATTTATTCAAAGAATTGAATCAATAATTGAAATTTCTCCTTTGATCAAAGTGCCAGTGGCACAATGACAACTCATGTCAGCGTTGCTGCTCTAAGATAAAAGAGAAAGTATTTTTCAGAGTTGAAAGTAAGGGAAGAAAATCCCCATAAAAGAGTGAAATAAAAAGGCTGACATGGTGCTCACGAGTGAGACAACGTTTCTGCTACAGACAGGCCACTTGTCAGCACAGTGAAGAGTTTGCAGATGTTTTCACTGTGCTGTAAATTCTGATTTTCGAGCCATAAAAAACCTCCAAGATAAAAATTTATCACGCAGATTCTTAGGGAAGGAATTTTTTTTTTCACTGGGGAAAATAAAAATTATAAATCAACCAGCTACAACATAGAGACAAGACACTTGCAAAGCAGGAGTTTAAGCTATGATTAACTGTACTTACTGCCTTTAACAATGATCACGTTACAGAAAAGCACTGGCATGATCTGTGTCACTTGGATATTTAAGCCCTCCATTAATTAACCAGAAGTGAAATAGGACCTAGGACTGTGGATCATTCAGTCTAATTCCTCATTACTTCAAACAACCATATTATAAAACTCCCTTCTTGAACTAAATAAACAGCATCCCAAAAAGAGGATTTTTTTCACCCCATTTGGAGGAGGCTTCAGGATCCTCTTCCTCCGATTCTTCTTGGTTCCCACTCACAGTCACTGACATCGCTCTTTATCCATCTATTTTTTTCGCCAGTGGTGTCCTTTAGGTTAAATAGCTTTCGCCCTGAGTCATTCCCACAAACTCGCAGTGTACAAAGGAGCCTGGGATAATGACAGAACAAAAATAGTACAAAGACTGTACAGTACTCTCTAACTGAAAATGCAGGCATTGAACTTCATCGTATGGATCTTCAGATTTCTAGAGCTCTTCCATTATTTTTTAACACAGGCAACAAACCATAGGCTAAGGATCCCCAGTTCTTTATTTGATTTGTGTGAAGAACTGCTTGTGACAACCCTACACTAAGCAGAGCCTTTGCATTATTCTTAAGTGTCATGACTAAAGCAAAAAGAAATGAAGAATCCTCCCCACCAGAATATATATTACAATTACAAGCCTTCTGTTATTAAATCATTACACGCATTTATGTTCAACTACTTTTAAAATGCAGAAATTTAATAAAGGCATTATACACAGAAGTGTTAACAAGATAATTGCCTTTAGTTTCCACTCCCAGATGGCCAAGCTCAGATTTAGAAGCGGGAAAATCATGATAACAGCCAACGGCATGGAGCTATTGCCTCAAAACCAGCCCCAAAACTACACACGTCACAGGCAGGGGCACATGTCCCAGGGGACGGGACACGTCACTGGCAGGGGGTCCCTGCCACCCCAGGTAGCCATCGTGGAGGAAAGTCCCCCTAAGAATCATAGAATGGCCTAGGCTGGAAGGGACCTTAGAGATCATCTAGTCCAACCTCCCTGCCATGGGCAGGGATGCCTCTCAACTACATCAGGCTACTCAAGGCTCCGTCCAACTTGGCCTTGAACACCTCCAGGGAGGGGGCTCACTTATTTAACCCCACGTTAGGTTTTCCTGAGAGGCAGCATCCCCCCATAGATCACCCAGCTTCTTGACAGGCGCTGCCTCGCCAGCACCTCTTACTGCAAGGCTAAACTCTGCTCTCAATCACGTTCGTCAAAATCAGGGGCAATTTCACCAGTTTCTACACATTTACTTCAGGTTTACACCCACAGCAGCATTCCACTTCCTGGAAAAATCACTTAAAGGATGAAAAAAAGAACAGATACACTTCCTAAACGCAATATTTCAGTCAAAAAAGTTGCCCTCACCATTTTTCTAATACAGATGATGATGTTGTTGTTATTACAATTATTTTCTACCTACCTCCATCTACTACTACTTCTGCCCGAAGGCAGGCTGTTCCATTTAAAATCTCAGGACACAAATGGGAACCAGATTACCTCTATCTCAAAGCTGCCAAAAAGCAATTGCTGTATGAAACTAAAAATCCTCCTGGGATTTTTCCCAAATCCGCAAAATATTCCTGAGCACTGAAGTTTCCACTGGGACTATTACATTAGCAGATAGTCTCTGTGTGAAACCCTGAGTACGCAGCCGTCCTCCTAATGGTTTCCAGGACAAGGAGGCTGTGTGAGGCACGTACTCCCACCTCAGCACCAAATAACATTTATACCAGATCTGACCTTTAAAGTAAGTTATACACCTATCAGTGTTTTTAAAAAAAAAAAAAAAAAAAAAGGCACTGGGGACCATCAAGCTTTTGTCTCCCCCCGGAAAGCTGCAGCAATCAGCAGTAACATCTCCATATCATCACAAAACCTCTACATGCATCCCAAGAATCCAGCTGAGCCTGACCCCCGGAATCCCCACAGACATCCCTCCTGGGATCCCTACAAACCCCCTCCAGCGTCTCCTTGCTGGAGAAGTGCAAAGCCTTTAGCTCTGTGCTGGTGTTTCCTCGCTGAGGACCTCCTACAAGAAGCCTCTCCACCCAGGACATGCAGAGGGCTTGGTCTGGATTTGCTGAGCAGGGCCAGGATCCCAGGAACAGCCCCTGGGCTTGTCTGCAATGTCGTGGGTGCATGAAAATGAACAGAAAGTGACAGCAGCCACCAACCCCGCGGGCATCAGGGCTTCAGAGGGGCAGCATGTGCTTGAGTGGAAGCTGCCCTCCTCCAGCAGCCCAAAGCCCTTTCCAAGAGAAAAGGGAACGCAAAGCTCCTCCTGCCAAATGCTGGCAGAGAGCAAAGGGGAGCAATGGACATCAGGACAGAGAACGAGGAGGAGGATGGATGTGCAGGTGATAGGGGAGCTCTCATCGGACCTACGCAGCCTTGGGAAACTGAGGGGCCCAGCCCCAGCAACGCTAGGTGGCACGTCCCCCTCTATTTAACAACCTAAAACCAGCCCTCCCTCAAATTCATCCCCTCATACCACTGCTCCATTCAGGGCTGGGGATAAGGAAGGCTGGGCAGGATGAGGCTCCTCCATGTACCCAAAGCAACCCTGGACAGGGTTTTGCTCTGGGCTCTCAATCACAAAATATGCCCTGTCCTCACCATTAGGGTATTTCTTGATAAGGTATTTATAGCGCCCTTTTAAGAGCTTTTCTGGCCACTAGCAATTACTACATTTTTTAAAAGTATAAATACTCTACAGATACACATATAAAAATACAAGCATATATATATGTAGAATATTTTTTAAAATATATGTGTAGTCACATATATCTACACAGATGTAAATACATAAACATATATCTACATATATTTTATATATCTTTACACAGATGTAAATATATATACAATTAAAACATACATATAAATATATATCTCCATGCACACCTGTGAGCAAAGAAATGGCAGTGCCAGCTAGCCATGCACAGGAAAAATCAGGGGACTCCTCATCTTCACAGCCACTTCTCTCTCAGAAAGCTTTTTAGGTTTATTTTTATACAAAAAAAAGACAAACCCTCAGCTCAGCGGATGCCCAATAAGG
>NW_009694178.1:0-10889 GCF_000703405.1 Apaloderma vittatum
ATGACTCCCACCAGCTCCCTCAGCACCCGCGTGTGCATCCCATCAGAGCCCATGGCTTTATGGATGTTCAGGTGTTCCAAATGAGCCCTAACCCAGTCCTCCTCAACCAGGGCAAACTCCTCATTTATCCTGACTTCCTCTGGGGCCTCAGGGGATTGAGGCACCTGAGGGCAGCCTCCAACAGTATAGACAGAGGCAAAGAAGGGATTCAGTAACTCTGCCTTCTTTCTGTCCCTACATTGCCTCTAGTGTTAGTTTTGTCAGCAATGTATTTGAATGAGACCTTTCTGTTGTCCTTGACCTCCCTCGCAAGTTTTAATTCCAAGGAGGCCTTAGCTTTTCTAATCGCCTCCCTACATTCTCTGACAGCCTCTCCTTCCACATTTTATGTACCTTCCCCTTCCACCTGAGTCTGCCCAGCAGATCCCTGGTTAATCATGCAGATCTCCTGGATCTCTTTCTTGATTTCCTCCCTGTTGGGATGCACTGATCCTGAGCCTGGAAGAAGTGGTCCTTGAATACCGACCAACTCTCTTGGGCCCCTTTACCTTCCAGTTCCCTGTCCCATGGGGTATCCCCTAGCAATTGCTTGAAAAGGCCAAAGCTGGTCTTTCTGAAGTCCAGTGCTGCGATCCTGCTAGGTATTTTGTTTCTACCACACAAGATCCTAAACTTGACCACCTCATGGTCGCTGCAGCCAAGATTGCCCTCAACCTTCACTGCTTCAACCCGCCCTTCCTTGTTGGTAAGCACAAGGTCCAGCAGCGCTCCTCTCCTGGTCGGTTCATTCACCATTTGCATAAAAAAATTATCCTCAGTGCACTGGAGGAACCTCCTGGACCGAGGATGGCTAGCCTTCCAGCAGATGTCCAGGTAGTTGAAATCCCCCATGAGAACCAGGGCCTGTGATCAAGAGGCTACCTAAAATTACTGCAGCTCCTTGAATTTTACTGCTTGTGAAGTCTGAAGGCATTCTTCTGCCACTATAAGAAAAATAAGGGCTAGCTTGAAAATTATTTCTTCCCACCCAGAGCCCCACTCCCACTGTTGGACACACATTTCTTGTGCCCACATCATCTGCTGCTCACAGATGGACACTAGTGGCAGGCAATGTTTAATTTGTTGGATATTTCTTGCTTAAAATATTAATGATAAAGGACAAGCTTTTCAAGGCACCTTGAAACGCATCAGAGCAATAACAAAAGTGGGCAGATTTTGACATGAAATGAGTACAGCGAGTTGGGCCATAAGTATCTCTAAAAAAGGGCTTCTCTGTCAGCACCTCTGCACTAGGTAAAGGTCTGGGCCCAGTGCTGCAAGCAGAGAAATTTTGAAATCTATCTCTTTCAAATTATTATTCAAAATAATTTTAAAATGTTACAGTGTGAGGTGGTCTTTAAGGAAGTGAACTCAAGTGCCAGCTTTTTGCAACCAGGTTCATGCAGAGATCAAATCTGCTTCAGTCAAATCACTACTCAGTATTCTAATTATCACCTTTCTATTTTAAAGATTACACAAACTAATATTAAAGATATGACAGACACAGGGAGAAATGAATGTATGAATTATCTAAATTATTCTTTCTCTGTCCCTACTTTGTCACTGATACCAGGGTTTCTGGAGTCACACTTCTAGTCACTTTTTGCCAGGATATCAGGCTGCATACCTGAGAAATATGTGCAGTTTGCAGGAAAATTGAGAAAAGTAAGTAATACCTGGATACCATGGTGATAAGTGAATGGTAGTGTTTCATTGCTTCCTTCCAGGACTGGATGCAGGTCTTTGTTTCCACAATCACATAATTAAATTTTAGATCAACAAGCTGAAAAAAGTAGTATTTTCCTAGAGTAGAAACAATCCTCTAAATTCTGGTGACACTTTGACTGTTATTGTGCCTAGGTAAGTTTGCATACATTGGCCCTGGGTTTATGTCAATGTAATGGTGATAAAATCCCATTCCTTTAGACTTATAAGAAGAAATGTAAATTTTATGCTAAGATGAAATGTGAAATATTGAAATGATCCTGATGATAAAGGATGCTCATGAGGGAAAAAGACTTGCAGGCTCATCAGGTCCCTGAGAGACACCCACAAAGCCTGCCCTCAGTCCTGGGACTGCCTGTGTCCTGGGAGCCCTTCCCTCCCTGGAACACAGGGCAGCCAAGAAGACGAGCCCCACTAGGCAGAATGGAGCCCTTTTTTTTTTTTTTTCTAAAAATGCCTCACTATGGGATACCCACTGTGTAGGCAACCACATGGCCAAAGAGGTATAGCCCCTTTTCAGGGATTGGTACTGAAAGGCGTGTCGGGGTCAAAAGATCAAATCCACGCAGACCAATTTAGATTTCTCTCGCGAGCTGCAGCCATTGTCTGCTTGAACAGACCTGAGGCTCCCAATTCAAGCAGGAGCTTTCCCCATGACCTGACAGCTCCAGCCCAGCCAAGGCCAGATGAGTTGGGAGAGGGGATGGAGGCTCCAGCCCCTCCTCCTGCAGGCCCCGGGCTGGCGGGAGCCGGGGATGGAGACTGAGGCATGAGATCTGCCCAGAGCACAGCAAAAGATTTTAGCTGTCACAAATTATCAGCAGTGCCGATTGTCAGAAGTGCCTTTCATAAAAACTTCTCTATTGTTTTATATCACATACATGCAGAATCAAGTTATTGCACTTTCAGCGCATTGCCTAACACTACTATAGGGGCAGCTAACCAAAGTTTTATTTTCAAGTATAGCTGATAGTGTGAAAGGTTATGATGTAGAAAACAAGGCCATTACTCCATTTTCCCCCTTTACAATTTACTTAGTGCTTATTTCATGCCTAGACATGCTGTGCAATTGTTATTACTGCTATTCACAGCATACAATCAATCAACATATATAGTTTCTCCTCATGTACAAATAGCATGCTTATGTTTTCAAAATCACTTGACTTAATTTGAACAATGTTTGCAGTTCCTTCCAGTCAGAAAAATATGTAAATATAAATAAATATAAATATCTGTTTCCATGTGCCATTTTCTTCAAATAAGTATAGACTTTTATAGACTACAATTTTTTCTTCATGGTTCTTTTTGTTGATTCTTAATCAATCTCTGTTGATTCTGTCAAAGGCAGACATTGAAGTAAAATGGTAATTATTGCCATTACAAACACAGATGATCCAACTACTTGGTACCCAGGTTTTGTGCTTTTTAGAAAAAAATCACTCCTACTTATGACATTTACCTAAATGTGTTTTTAAAACAATTTGGCAGTGGAATAATTAGAATTGTTTTCACAACTAGCAAAATCCATTTTCTACTACCCCTGTGATTTTCAGTGAACACTAATCAATAAGAATAAAATAAATAAAATGTTTGCATCTAGTAAGTTAGAATATATGGACATGCCTAGATAATAGGGTTGAAATTTGTGGGATCACACCCTACAAGCTTGTGTTTGCACAATCCCTTTTCCTTCCCTCTTCTATCTCTGCAGAAAATTACTTGCAAGCGTTTTTTTTTTTTAATAATCTCTTCGAAGTTGAAGAAAACAGGTATCATTAATCTATTTTAAGATTATAAGACCAGAACAAAAGATAACATTTTACTGCAGAAGATTAATTTAGTCATTGCAAAACTTTCTTATTTGCAAATGCTTTTGGCCATTGATCAGCTCCAGCTGCAGAAGATGGGCTGCTATTTGTAAAGAGTTCATATGGGAGGAAAGGAATGGCAGAAGCTGTTTGTTTTACCAGTACACCTGGGAGTAAGTCAGCCTAAATCCTAACCCCTATTTACATCCACCCAGCACTACAACAAACTCTGGGACCCTGGTCCTGAACATTGACCCCATGTTCCTGGAAAGCCAGCATTAGAGTATTTCAGAGCTAGAGCCTTTTTAAAAATTGAAGTATGTGTTGGATTAATGTACACATGGGATCTGAAACACCTGGACTAAAATGACATCCCTCCACTTCCAAGTTACTTCAGACATAACAGCCACATATCTGGAACTGATTTAATTGTAATAATACAGCTGCCAGAGGAAAAAAAGTAGCTTTCTATCAGTTCATAAGACATTTTATAGTATGTAATCAATGTACATCAAGTTCCACAGTTTCTTACCTACAAAGGCTTGAATTCAACTCCCAAAGCACACCCTGTTACTACATAATGTGGCACATCTCATTTCTGGAATCAGTCTCCTGTCCTTTAGGATTAAATTCAACATTACTACGTTTCCCACATGCTTCAAAACAAATGCTGTCTAAAAGATGGTAAATGTTGGAGTTTGGCCCAAGATCACTATTAAAACAATAAATCAAAGCAAAATTTATTGTGCATTGGAGACTACTTTTCACTCCAGAAAGGATACGAGTCTGTTGTGCCAGCAAAGGAGATAAATGTCTCCCTTACTGTATATCTCTCTTCACTCCAGCAGAGTAGCAGGTTATATTTAAACTCTAGAGGACACCATCACCTTGCCCCTCTCGTTGGTAAAGATTTTAGTCACTACATTTATTCTTAAACAAGTCAGTATTTATTACACCCTCATCCAAAGCCTGACATTCATTAAGTCCTACATGCCACCGTGCATAACCCTCTGTCTAATCTGCACCCTTACTGCAGAGCCAGAATTTGTGTTTCAAAAGAAATTCTAACAGGCGATGTTCATACCAGCTGCCTGGTCTCTAGTGGAAACCTCCTGCCATAGATCCCAGCAAACTGGCTGCTTCTCCACACGGTTCCACAGTGTAGCTGCTGGTGAGACCAAGGCAGTGACTAGAGCTGCTACCTTGGCCACCGCTGCCTGTGCTCCTGGTCAGTGGTAGGGAAGCCTCCTGGCTGCACAGCCCCACACACATATCCCCGAGAAAAAACAGTATTGTGCTGCTGTCAGAGATGCTCCCCCTGCAAGTCCCACCAGACGTGGCAATTTCTGTGCACAGAGCAACGGCACCCATAAGACCACATCATCAAAAAAAAATAAAAATATTTCTTATGATGTCTGATGATTACGTTTGGGTTTCTAAATCAAACGAGAACATGCCTCGCCATTCTAACCTTACAGTTGTCTATAGCATTAAATCACCAAAGAGCTCCCTGGCTCAGCTCCGGCCCGTGCTGACTGGCAGCCTCACAAAAACTTCCCAGTCGGAGTCTAGGAGTTGGGACGAGCCAAGGACCATTTCTGATGAGCAGTTTCTCATTTCTCACTGCAGAGCACTGTGATGAGTTTACACATCTTGGTAATAGGCTCAGTTTCCCCACTTTTTGGAGACAATGTCTGTGTGTAGCATCACTATTTCTCAGTCAAACATTACACAAAACTTCCTGGTTTACTTTTTTCAAATATGGAGTAGGAAAGCAGAAAAAAAAAGTTTGACACTTGTCAATGTTCTCCTGTTTAGCCCCTAAAAAGTTTCCACTGGCTACAGAGACTCCTGTATGAGACAAAGACCACAGGCCAAAGCAAAACTTTTCCTAGACACTTCCATGTACCTTCTCAAAAAACAGACAGCATCCCAGCGACAAGCCACAGGGCAAAGCCACTTGTCTGAGCATGGTGCTGCACTTTTAGGCTGAGGAGAGCTGATCCTCGGCTCACCAATTTTTTTTCATACTGTACTCGAGCTTCCCAAAAGAAAACGTCTGCCTTAATTCTTTGTGATCGTCAAGTGGTGGAAGATGACTCACTTTGAACTAGCAAAAAAAAACAAAGAGAGAAAGAAAATGCCAAAGTTCCCGAGTTCAGCACTCCAAAAATGACTTTCAATTTGACAAGCATGAGTGGAAAGAGCTCTTCACCAGACTCTGAACTGCAGCTCTGCTTAGCTCAGGAGCTGCAAGGCACAGGTCAGGCCAGTGAGATATGCAATGGAAAGCAAAACAGAGAATAGTGACAAGGCATTTGCCTTCACAGGAGAAAAAAGAGGAATCAGTCTGACATAAATCTAAAAAGCTTGACGAGTATTTTGTTCTTAACTGTAGTAAAAGAGGGGTCGATACAATTACAAAAAAGAGTGCTGAGCCCCAGGAGGAATCTGGGAGACTCTTAGATGACCTCTACGTGGAAACAAGAAACACTAAAGCAACTACAATACTATTAAAGAAGTTCCCTGGGGATTTTACAAGTACACAATTCATGCTGCTCCCTAGGAATAAAGCTGTTGCCATTCTCCAGAGACTCTCCAACAGAGCATAAATCAAATGCCCAAAAGCAAAAGGAGATGAATCACCTCTCAGGCACCCATCTTGCTGGAGCAATGTAGAGTAACCAGTTAAACTCCTGAAGAACAACATCAGAGGAAATGGATTTCTAGGTAACCTTCACCAGCTAAAGAAACTGTCTTGTGATAGTGAACTTTTCTACAACTTGTGAGATTCAGCATATGCTCTTATGACCTTAATCAAATTATTTTATTTCTGAAAGCCACTGCATGGACTCATCACACTTATATGCCATTTTGACTTCAACACCTTGGTAAAGAAAAATCAGCTTTTTAGAAAGGTCAGCCAGTTTGTACTTTTGGGGAGTGGGGAGGGTGTGCATTACTGCTGAGGCATAGCGAAAAAAACCAGCCACGTTTCGGGTAGAAGCAACCACAGCTTTAGAAAGGAAAAGCAACACGGCAGCATCCAACTTAGCTTCTCACAGCAGGTATGCAGTTTCTGTAACACAAAAAGCCCCAAAGAATAAGATATGGAAGAATTTAGGGAGTTGTCAGCAGTATCTTAGAAGAAGCTAATAGTATGCAGGTAAAAAGCTGTGATTAAAGTTGTATAATACATAGTTTACTTGCTCTCTGCACATTTTCATCTTCATTTGTTAACCTACCTTCCAATGGGACCATTACTAACGTTTCAAATATGTCAGGAGCTTTCAACTAACCATCGTGTCTTTTAAAGTGAGTAGGTCCAAAAAAGTAATTTCTCCCCTAAAGGTCACCAGTAATGCACAGCTATTTCATGAAGTTCATGCTTCATAATTTTGAGGTGGAGACATTTTGAACTGGTATATTTTTTATTTTATTTTAAATTAGAGAAACCATCTCAGAAAGGCTCACTGCTGATTAAGGATGACTGTCCAGGCTGGCAAAGAGGGATTTCCAAAAAAGCAGTAAGAGACCATGGCAAAATAACTTGCAGCAAGTTTCATTAAAGTTAATGAAAGTTTTGTGTGAATGAGAATAGCTAAAGAGCAAATGAGTGAATGGCATGATGACAACTAGATACACGGATGTATTTTTTCCCAAATACTATCAAACTTCTATGATACAGGGAAGACCAGCAAAACACGCACAAACAGGTATCTAGTGAGTTCTCCTTTCAGCCTCTACCAGTCCTGAGCTGGGAATTTGTGCCGCTGTACACAGCCACGTGGTCTTTTGCAAAAAAGGTGGAGAAAGGAGGCCTCTTAACCTCCCGGAGTATACGGGCTACATGTTTCCAGCTGACTGTCTGCTATGGGGCTGGCATGGTGATTCATGGACCTGTATTTTCCCCAGTCCTGCTATGGGGTCTGGCCTGCAGGATAAGAGGGAAGATCTGACCAAGGGCACTCAGGAGAATGAAGGGCAGAAGGCTCTCACCCTCCATGCCCTTTCTAAGCAGTGCTGGACTGCACCTCAGCAGCTTATCCCATATGGTTTGCTTCATTCTGAGGATCAAAACATCACAAACACTCCTCAGACGGGTTACCCAAAAACACCCCAGCTCACTGGAGAGATGTGTCTAGAACTGGTGTCAAACACAAGGTCTTGGAGTAGAGTTTGGGCCTCAATTCAGGGCTGTAAGATGTGTGGATGAGCTTTCAACCCTTGGGCTCCAGAGACTGAGATGTGCTGAGAAGGTTTCAAAGAGCTCCCCTGAGCTTGTTCCTTTCTCTGTTGCTCACCTTGTTAAAGCACAGCAAGCTACAGACTTGGATATATTGCTTTCTTTTTTGTCTGGAATGGGATGTTCAAACTCCAGCTTCTCAGAATAAATTTAGACAAAGCAGCTAAGACTTTCTACAACATTGCTTAGGCTTCTGGGGACATGCCCCAGGTGTCTTTGTGATCCTTACCTCTTTAAATTAAAGAAAAAATTGTCTGTCTTTCTAGCTCTAACTAGGAATTGCTATGTTTCCAACTCTGCAGTTCAGATCATGACTCAAACCTGACAATCATTAGACAGAGAAATCCTCTTCTAGTCTATGTGGAGCTGAGATGTGGAAAAAAAAAAAGAAAGAAATTGAATTTTCTCATTAGTCTTCATAGATTTCTACTTCACCTCCCTTTCAGCATAGCTGGGATAACAGATTGCACAGAAAGTTTACTTTTATTCTCTTCAAAGGAAAAAAAAAAAGTCTAATTTTTGATTACTCACTTGATTAGTTGCTTTGTTAGTTTCTTACCTCCAGTACATAAATATCTTCTCCAGATATCCCCCTTTCTTCATCTCTTCCTTGCCTGCAAGCAAGCCCACTCACAGCGCCCCTCCTTCAGCTGAGGGCCACACTCCGCTCCTCTGCCACTCCTCCCTCCCACCTCTGACACTG
Source organism: Apaloderma vittatum (assembly GCF_000703405.1). Classification (NCBI taxonomy): domain Eukaryota; kingdom Metazoa; phylum Chordata; class Aves; order Trogoniformes; family Trogonidae; genus Apaloderma; species Apaloderma vittatum. The sequence goes on from NW_009694178.1 coordinate 8,522, forward strand.
CTTCACCAGCCCTCACTCTCTGTGGGTACATCACTAATTTGCACTGAGGATACATTAGGGCAGAAGCATATTGATCCCCCAAGCCACAGATAGTTCTTTGCTGTCCCAAACGGCAGCCATAGGAGCAAAGTCAGTGTGATGACATTCATCTAAAATGACTGGTGCTTGAGAGTGTTCACAAACCTCAATTTTAGGGCAATAGCATGCAATCACTTCCAATTTTTTAGAAGTTCCTGCCATAGAACATGATTTTTTTTTTCCTGTAGAATACTGAAAAAGTTGACATGAATGAAAAAAAAAAAAAAGAGTTTTTTCTATCCTGGCTGCTGCTCCTCAGTGCCCTATTGAGAGCTAGGGTGGGATTTATCACATATACACAAAGTGCATGTAGTCCACCCCACCTGCACTTCACTATGAAGCTTCATGATAGTATAAGGATGTCCAAACCTGCTCACACTAGGTCACCTCTGCCCCTGGTACTACATTAAAACATATGTGCTTTACCTCCTCTACTGAAAACTCACCTCTAGTCATGGCCAAAGAGTGACCAGCAGGCAGGGGAACAAGGGCATCATCAGGGGATTAGGAAAACCACAAAGACAAACATTACCTAGAAATTTGTCTGCTTTTGTCAGCTTGTGTCATTTTTAGCTGAATTGGAAAGAAAACTGAAAAGATTTTTTGGCTTAGATTGAAAATGCATAGCCAAAAAATAGCTTCTAAATAAGAACAAATGTAGCTTAATAGAATGGTGAGTCAAGTTGCTGGAAGAAAAAGAGAAAAGATTTCTTTTTATAACAGTAAATGATAATTCCCCTGGCATACATATTTCTCAATGTATGATTGAAGGCAATACTCAGACAAATGTCTGCATCATTAGAGGCATAATAATCATCCATAAATTTGAGGTATATTCAAAAAAGTGAATGTCATCTGATCATCCATGCAAACAGCAAGTTCTTCAAATCAGTCTACCTTCATCTTGCTGTTTCCACCTGCAGAAGGCACCAAGCAGCCATCAACTCTTCCCCTTCTCAGTTTTTTTTCCTCTTTTTAAGGCAAGTTTTGAGGTCTGGCAGGCCACTGGGCTAATGCTAGATACACTGTGGTAGGAGCAGGAATGTGGTGGGGGCCATTATCCCCCTCTACAGGGTGGGAACAGGAGGCAACAGCACAGGGGGAAGATGGCAAAAAGCCAGTAGAAAACCTCCCCACATAGCAGGCACTAAGAGCCCTGGGCTTATCTTAGGGACCTTTATATACCGAGCACCATGGGAAAGAACTCCATGATTGGTCTATTTGGGTCACCTGACCCATCTTCTCCTCCCCATAGGCACAACTGCCCCTCTGCCCCTGTGGGGATTGTCACCAGTGTTGGGAGCTCTTTTGTCCTGATGCTCTCAAACCAGGACAAGGTTACACAGGCCAGCACAGTGATATAACAAGGTCTTTAAGCATGATTTTGCTTTTGGTGACCTTACACTGAAATAGTTGAGGCACTTGCATGGCTTTACACCAACAGGTCACACAACGGTCTAGAAGCAGAAACAAAACTGTCTCCAGTGGGATGCGGAAAGAGAAAAGGAAGAGGAACGGAGAAAACTCATGGGTCAGGATAAAGTAGTTTAATAAGCCAAGGATAGAAGGGAGAAAGAAAACCCAAAGTGGGGTAAAGGCAATCACTCACCACCTCCCTTGAGTAGACTAGTGTTCAGCCAGTTCTTGCCAAAGAGATGACTAACCTACCTAACCTTGCTCCTCTTTGTTCTATTCCTAAACATGACATTATACAGCTTCTGTGTGAAATATTTCTACTTGAATCTGCACATTGCAATTTCTTGTTTGGAGTCCGAGTTATTATTATTTAGGCTGGGGAGGGGCAGAATCAAACTTGGTGAATTTCTAGACTCATCAGATCGTGGCTGTCAGCTGCACCTTGAAATCTGCCAATGCATGACAAGTCCATTTTCATTATACGTCATCAGCCTGAGAATCAGATTTGTCCTAAGAAGGATATAAAAATTAGAAACCCACTCAGTTAGAAAACCGCTCAGTTACCCCTACTAGTGCAGGATGTTGCAGTTATTCTGTTGCTGTTTTAGTTACCTCCAAATTTTAACACTGAAATAAACAGGCTTCCTCATTTTAATTGTGGGAAGGAAAACACCAGTTGGCCTTTGCATGAAGCCCCACTCTTTCACTGCTGCCGTACACATGTGGCTCCTGTTGTCACTGTCGCTTACACACCCACAAATGGAGGAGTTGGGCTCCCAAACATCACTGTCTATGGCACATTCTGTCACTTAAAAGCATGTGATTTGCTTCCTCAGCCTAATACTCTTTATTATTATTATTATTATTATTATTA
>NW_009694179.1:0-3905 GCF_000703405.1 Apaloderma vittatum
GGCCAAAGTGTTGGACCCTGCACTTGGTCTTCTTGAACTTCCAATGTCACTTTCAGTGAAAATAGTAGTATTTGTTTATGTTAAATTTTATACAGCAATAGTTGTAGAAATTTGTTTTTAAAAACTTGTCTACATTTTTGACATTAAAGACTCCAGACAAAAAGAAACAGACCTTCTGCATGTTTTCGTGTGTGCAATATTTTATGCTAGATGTAGTTATTGCCATGCATTCATATTACATTTTGGTTTCTCTTTAAACTGTCAATGAAGGGAGAGAGAGACAAATTACATTCCCAGCTCCATTTAGTCCTTCTGTATTTTAACGCAAGTGTTGAAATAGGTACTAATCTAACCCCAAACTTGTGCAAAATAGGCAGCAACTTTGTGTTTTAATTGAATACACAGAGATGTCTTCTGGGGCATCATTACTGCTCTGCAGTACTTGTTTAGCAAAGCAAGACAGCTTGGTCTGAGCAGTCTGGAACTGGGCGCCTGTGCTAACTGTTACAGGAAATTATGTGATTTGATTAGAATTCAGTGTTAATTAATAATACTGAAGAAAAATCATCTGTAGTACTTAAGCTCGTTAGTTATGTAAAAGTCATAAAGGAGGTATACTTATTAAGAGATTTAATTAAGCAAAAACCTCTTCATGCCAAAGTCAGCTTTCTAGTCTTATAGAACAACAGTCCAATGATTCTGCTGGGTGTACTTAGCTTGTTTGTTGTTCTGTTTAAGTCTCTATTCATAAAGAAGTCAAAAATGTGTCTAAGCATCAAAAAGATTTAATCCAACTCATTAAGACTAAAATTTAGGTGCATGCTAAATATACTGCCAAAGAACTAAATGGTGCAACCAGTGTAATGTTTAAGAGTTGTGAGTCCAATTCAGCCTTAATTTTAAGCAGTTGTTTGAATAATATATATTTCAAATAGAACAAAGGACTTACTACTGTATTAAGAAACTTACATGCTTTCAGCACTGTAGTATCTGAGCACCCCATAATCCTGAATACATCTCTGAGGGAATAATATTAACTCCGTTGCAGAGCTAAAACACAGTGAGACTAAAGCGAGAGTAAATGTATTTCTTGTCCATGTAGAAGAAATTATATTTCAGCCTTAAAAGTCAAACTATTTTATAAAAATTAAGAGCCAAGACATTTACAAAAAACATCAAGCAAGTCAGAACAAGTGGTGAGAATGACATACATTGATTATATACTGAAACCCAATTTCTGAGAAGACAATGCCACCATTGCCTTGACAATGTACATAAAATAAACCAAGAATTCAGAAGCCTTGAGGCATGGTCACAATGCTTGGCAGTGGCTGAGGGACTATCATGGATTCAAACTGGTGAGCTTTGAGTTAAGAAAAGGAGAGGGATTTCAATTTTATTGAACTCCAGAGAGAATAGAATCATAGAAACACAGAATAACAGAATCACAGAATCATAAATAGTGGATGGAAGGGACTTCTAAACATCATCTAGTCCAATCCCCCTGCCAAAGCAGGATCACCTAGGGCAGCCACACAGGAACTCATCCAGATGGGTTTTGAAAGTCTCCAGAGAAGGAGACTCCACAACCTCTCTGGGCAGCTTTTTCCAGTGCTCTGTTATGCTCACAGTGAAGAATTTTCTCCTCATGTTTAGGTGAAACTTCCTATGTTCTAGCTTTTATCCATTATTCCTTGTCCTGTCACTGGGCATGACTGAAAAGAGATTGGCCCCTTTCTCTTGACACCCACTCCTCAGATACTTACATACTTTAATAAGACTCCTTCTCAACCTTCTCTTCACAAGACTACACAGCTGCAGTTCTCTCAATCTTTCTTCATAGGAGAGATCTTCAGGTCCTTTTGTCATCCTCATAGCTCTCCATTGGACTGTCTCCAGTAGATTCCTGTCTCTCTTGAATTGGGAAGCCCAAAATTGGAAACAGTATTCCAGGTGTGGTCTCACCAGGGCAGAGGAGAGGGGGAGGAGAACCTCCCTAGACCTGCTGACTCACTCTTCTTAATGCACTCCAGGATCCCATTGGCCCTCTTGCCACAAGGGCACATTGCTGTCCCATGGACAACTTACTGTCCCCTAGGGCTCCACGGTCTTTCTCCATGGGGCTGCTTTCCAGCAGGACTTCCCCTAATCTGCACTGGTACCTGGTATTATTCCTCCCCAGATGTAGGACTCTACACTTGTTCTTATCGAACTTCAAGAGGTTCACCTTCGCCTAAGTCTCTAGGCATAATCGCATGGTTAAAGGAATGAGGAAAATGTAATTATTTCCCTTTCATTCAGAAACTCACATCTACAAAATGAGGTCTCATCAGAAAGAGAGAAGGACTAATATTTAATACACGGGAGCTACCCACTTTATGGAGACATGATTGTTGGCTGTGGGTGTCAGCCTGAGGACCTCACTGATAGAGATGACACACAGACAGAAGTGCCAGTCTTGCAAACACATGCATTAGACAACAACAGAGATTTATGAATGAAAAAGTTGACTCAGAATTTTATTTTATTACTCTAGCCTTCAATGATCTTGTGCAAATGTCCCAGTCTTCGGTTTGCTAGACAAGTCCCTGGATATGAATTACCTCAAAGAGTCAGAGACAAGCTTAATCTAACCTACTACCACATATAAAGTACAGGCTTTAAAGAAAGGCTCCAGTATGCATGGAATCCAGCTATTTAGCAAAACCTTGTGCCATTCAACAATCATTAAAAACTTTATTATCATGAGGTAAAACATCTACTGGTTTTAAAAATGTAAACCAAGCTCAGATATTTGGGGAGGATAGATTTAGATCATGCTCAAAATTAAATATTTTCTTGACAGACTATGTGCACAAGAGAAAAATAGACATTTAGATGACAGTGAAGATTAGTAAAAAGGTATTGATTCTCATCAGCCAGATCAAAAAGAAAAATATGCCATTCTGAAAACCAAATTATATAAACTCTAAAATATTTTATGTTGTAAGTAATGTTGTGGGCCATCCATTTCTCACAAACAGTTGTAACAGCAGCACAGTTTGGAGAAAATATTTCATATTGGCACTGTAAATTGAAGGAGCAAATTAAAGAAATAGAGGAGAGTAAATTATGGTATCAAGATTGATTTAAATGCAGTCAGTCATACTTATGCATATTCTGTCCCTCTACTCTGCTCTTGTGAGACCCCACCTGCAGTACTACCTCTAACTCTAGAGCCCCAGCACAAGAAGGACAAGGATCTGTTGGAAAAGGTTCAGAGGAGGGCCACAAAACTGACGAAAGGACTGGAGCACCTCTCCTACAAGTACAGGCTGAGAGAGTTGGGTCTGTTCAGCCTGGAAAATAGAAGGCTCTAGGAAGACCTTCTAGCGGCTGTCCAGTACCTGAAGGGGCCTACAAGAAAGATGGGGAGGGACTTCTTATAAGGGCATGTGGTGATAGAATGATGGGCAATGGCTTTAAACTAGAGCAGAGTAGATTTAGAGTAGACATTGGGAAGGAGTTCTTTACTAGGAGGGTGGTGAGACACTGAAACAGGTTCCCCAGAGAAGCTGTGGACGCCTCATCCCTGGAACTGTTCAAGACCAGGCTGAATGAGACTTCAAGCAACCTGGTCTAGTGGGAAGTGTCTCTGCCCATGGTGGGGGTTTGGAACTAGATGATTTGGAACTAGAAGGTCCCTTCCAACTCAAACCATTCTAAGATTCTATGATTCTATGAGTCTATGATTCTATGATTCTGTGATTAGTTATAATACTACATGAAAATAAGAAAAGGAAGTTCATTGAAAATACTCTGATTCGTTTAAGGTGTCATATAGTTGTCGTGGTTTGACCCTGGCCGGCAGCCAGAGACAGCCCATGCCAGATGGTTTGGAACTAGAAGGTCCCTTCCAACTCAAA
>NW_009694180.1:0-2756 GCF_000703405.1 Apaloderma vittatum
CTCTTGACACATCCCAGGATGCGGTTGGCTTCCTGGGCTGCATGAGGGCACTGCCGGCTCAATGTTGAGCTTCTCATCTATCAACACTCCTAAATCCTTCTCCTCAGGGCTACTCTCAAGCCACTCTGTGCCCAGTTTGTACTTGGTCAGGTGTCTCCCAAATCTACGCTTTCCCAGCTGGTTTCCTCCAATGGGAGGCAAAGTGGAAGCCTGCACCTAGTCAGTGTGAATGCTCCAGCTGACACCACGTTCCTAAAATTAGATGCAGAAGTCAGCCACCACAGCATATTGTTTATTTCAAAGACCACAGAAATCTGATGGAATGTCTGATGCATATCTCTTCCAAAAGAAGCTCTGTAATTAAACTCATGTGCACGTGATCGCTGCTTTATGTGTACCCTAAACGCAGAGAAGCAAAGATACCTCACACATCTTAATACCTATGGATAACAAATCATGAACCAATTATGCTGAAGCACCCATGAAACCAATATGACATCAAAACAATATTCACTCCTAAGCCTCTCATAAAATCAATCTGACATAGAATTTTCAGTGCTGGTCTCAAACAAAAAGTGTGAAACATCCCTCAGCCATTTTTATTTCCTGATGTACATTTTGACTAGGAAGGCTACTGATGAGCATCTCAAAGTTGGCTGATACTCTCAAAATTCTCTGAGTATGTTTTTTGTTTAAAAAAAAAGAAAAAAGGCAAGACCTATATATCTATCCTCATTTGGAAAAATAAAACCCTTACATTTCAGAGTCTCTTATCATTAAACAGTAAACTGATAACTCTGAGAAGAGCACTGGTTATTTCAGCTAGCCTACTTAATGTTTATTTAAATGAAAAACCTGATGACCAAAAAATAACATGTGAAACTTTGGAGTTTGAAAATTCCTAACCACTGAACAATCACCTTCAAATCTGACTTTGTCTCTCACTCTTCATTAACATAAGCTTCACATATTCAACAAGAAAGTGATTTTTAAAATGTAAGTTTTAATATATTCTTACTATTAAAATATGCCATATGTAATGTGGGATACAGAGCTTAGCCACACTAGACTTAGAATGGCCCAGCCTTCCAAAATATTCTGATTTTTGAGTGCCTGATATTACAGTGCTAGCACTGCATTAATGTAGAATTTGGAAGCTCAGACTGTTTGTATTTATTATTAAATTTCTAGAAGTGGGGCTGCACTTCTTTAGGAGCGTGAAGAAATATTCTATATATACCCCAGTACTCCTGCTAGGCCTTTTCTTTTCAAAGACTGACTGCAAAACCAAAAGAAGCACGATGCTCCTTCTTTACAAGTGTGACAGGGAATCTCTTCAATATTTATGACCTTCAGATGTAAAAATGCTCTTTATCAGCTCCTATTTTGCATTCCGTTCAGCTAAAGTCACACCACAGGTCAGCTAAGAAGACTATCACTAGCGCAAGATAAATGAGCAGCTATCAGCATATGGGAAAGACTGTAAGTATCATAGCAGTCTAAATGGGTAAAGTATAGGATTTACTTTTACAGGAAAAGTCAAAGTCTTCTGAAAACTACTAAAAGGGAGTGAATTAATTTGTGCTTCACACAAAATATCTCCTTTAGTAAGAAAGAGACAAAGGATTAGCGTCAGCTATGTGATTTTTTAAGGACGATTACAGATGGGAGCGTCGGGGTTGCGTTCAAGAATACAGCTTGGACCATGTGTCAGACGTGTCTGCTTGCTTTCACTGGGGTCCCTAGGCTTGGCCACGCATATCTTCAAAATATATCTGCTGCACATTAGTTGTTGACAGAAGTACAAAGTCCGCTTTGGTGCCAGCAGACTGCCCCGTGGGGTAGAAAACAACGGCACGTCGGGATGTGTGCTGCAGGGGCTGGGGCAACAGCAGAGCAGTGACAAAGACCTGTGGAAATGCCCCATTTTTGCTCATATCCTGCTAAATCCAGGGATATCCACCCTCCACAGGAACAATTTTTCTTTAACGAACTACACTGGTCTGAATTGCTGGCAGGTAAAATCATAGAAAGGGTCACATCCAAAGCAATCCAAGATTTATAAAAGTGACTTCTGGTGGTTTAATTGCGGAAAGCAGTAAGAAAGATTCTGCTGTTAAAGAAGCAACAGTTTATTTTAAGACTTTTCAAAAAGGTTTTGCCTACCTACCTGGTTTGTTTGGTTTTTGTTTGGTTTTTTTTTTTGTAATTCCTTTTTCTACCTGCTTGGGAAGCAAACATGCACAAGTCTTGAAATGTCTGAGCCAACTTTCCAGGGGTAGGGAAGCTCCCTAACGCTTTGCCAGCAGCAAACAGGCACCACGAAGTGGTTGGACACTTTAATGTTCCCCGGCACAAGTACAGCACAAGGCTCACACTTTTTCAGCAACAAATTTAACCATATGAATTTCCAACCAGATAAGGACTGTTACAAACAAAAGGTAGAAATACTTTCCTGGCCAAAAGGAGGTGGGAGATACTGGTCTCCTCAGGTTCTGCTCAGCAAGTTTAAGAATATGATTTCTTTATTTTCAGTGAAAGTGTATGATTTCCCGCAGAGTTAGGAGACAGATTAGTGCACGCATTAATTATATGCTATCCTGGGGTCTGAAAAGAAATACGTGCTTAAAACCAGTGCTGGATTTGAGAGGATGCTACTGTCTTTTCTGCTGCTTGTACATTATCTAATAGCGCTCCTAAGGATTTCCGATCCATCCCTAGGTCAAGTGAGTGGAAAGATTTTACACTTTAAGAGC
>NW_009694180.1:2767-23209 GCF_000703405.1 Apaloderma vittatum
ATGCAGTCCCTTTTCAGCAGGGAACATTTGTCATAAGTTTTTGCTAACAGTGAGCAGCTCCAGTATACTCATGCAACTTTATACGGATAAAAGGAGTGGACAGGAGACTCAAAATGCAGCACTATGCTCACAAAGATTTTAAAGAATTCAGGAAAAGCCTGTTTCAGCAAATCTCACCATTAACTGAAAAACAAAATTTAAATTATTACCTCACCTCTTCTCGTAATTTTTTTAAACAAGATAAATCTGCTCCAGGTCTCAGTACAAAACAAAGTATCTGTCGTCTCTCTATTCATCACACATTTTCTCACAGGGCATATTCAATCATTTATTTCAAACCCTAATCATTTAAGGCTATAAAATTGATTCAAAATAGAGGTCAGTGTACAGGTGTATTCTGGCTTCACCTATGGAATGCTAATGCATTCAGCTGCACAGAGTTTTTCACAGCAGATTTTGTGTTGACTTTGAGCAAAGGTTAAACACAGCATTCCTGATGAAGCAAGTGTTGGGCATCCACAGGTAAATCACAGTGAAAACATGTAGTTGAGCCTTGATCTGAGAAGCTTAAGGGAAAGTTCACTTCAGGAGGTGTTTTAGCACCAGCATAAATAGCAGTTGCTGCTTAAAATCTGGCATGGTACTATCAGCTTTGTATACTGAAGAGCCCTGAGCAAAAAAAAAAGATTTCTAAAGGCACTTTCTAGTTATGTTCTCTAACAGCATGCTAATTCTGCAGAAAGCATACTGAAAATCGGTATGCTGAGTTTCGTGGTGCACTCTGTATTTTTCTCTCTGAAAAGCCCTGTATTTATTCCACTGAGCTGTTTCAAATATTGGTGGCAGAGAAATTTTCCAGTAATAATCCCAGAAAGCCCTTCTCAAGGAACTCACTGTGGAGACTAAGCTTTCCATCGAGGCAGGCTTTGTTCCCACAGCTGCAGGAGTCTCTACACCCTGCCCATGCCACTAGTGACACAGAGACAGCATCCTAAATTTGGGGTGGAACTCCAGAGGCAACGTACCGTGTTCCTTCCTGAAAACTCCTGCTGGGAACTCACTGCTCTCACTTCATTCCCATTTGCCCCTTTACAGACCAACAAATGTTACCCTGGCACTTCCAAGACGTATATGCAGATACATTAATTAGGCCACTACGGTATTTCAGTTGCCACACTGCTGTTGTGAAGTTCTGAATGGAGACAAGGCATGACAGAAAGGGTAGTAACTAACAAAACAAGTAATGGATACGTTGATGGAGAAGTCATGCTTTCACATACCCAAGTAGTGCATTTTGAATACACTGGCACAAGCGTACACCCAAAAGAATCCCCGCCCCAGCACCACGCTCCAAATCAGGTGTCATTAGGAGAGCCTACTGCCGCCTGCAAGCTTCACCCATGCAGATCCCTGAACCAGGGAGCCAGAGTGAAATCCGAGTGAATGCTGGCAGCTCTTCTGTGCTCTAGGAGTCAGCGGGGCACCAAACATGAGCTGTTGCCCTGAGCATTGCTGCTTCTCAGCAAGAGAAACGAAACTCTCAAAATACACGCTGCTTTTTATCGCATTGACCACTGTATGATTCCCGCTCGGTCCCCATGTGTTGCCTGGTCTAGTCGAGAGGTGCCGTCCCTGCCCATGACAGGGAGGTCGGATTAAATGATCTCTAACGTCCCTTCCAGCCTAGGCCAGTCTATGATTCTATGATTGTATGGCTTCTGGGTGACAGTATGACAATGCCAAAAAAGGTAAAGCATCTTTTGGAACCACTGTTTGGGATGACAGCTGAACACATTTGCTCTTTATTTGCTCTGTTAGTTTACTTCTGGGGCAGTATGCAGATTTATATCTCATCTGTGGCCTCCCACCATTAAACCAGTTTGCTTGCAGGTTAGACTAGGCTATCTGCTATCATGCTAGAACTTTCCCACAACTTATTAAGTTGCCTGACTGCTATCATGCTGCTGCTTAATATTTTTATCTGATACCTTTTTTGATTTGCAAGTCAGATAACGAAAATAATACACTACAGAATATTAGTTCCTTGATTCTAAATATAGATCCTAGGTCTGCTTTTCTCTGCTTTGTCTCTTTTGTGCCTCGGATAGTTCCTTGAGAGCTCTGCAACAGATTTTCTTTTCTTTGTCAACCTTAATACCTCTGATTTCCCTAAAATTATCCAGCAATTCTTTCCTTACTTTCGGAATACCATCACAATTCTTTTATGCTAATTTTAATACTATTAAATGTCTAGTTACATTAAAGCATTCTGTAATTCAGAAGCAAAACATCGTTAAACATTCAATATTTTCTGTATTTTCTGTATCATCAATTATTCATGGCAGCTAACGTAAGAGACATATATTTCCCCAAGTCCTTCCCCTACTCCTAGTGAAATTATTCTCTTTGATTCATGGGCAGTATATTATATGGCTGAGAACATTTGGACAAAAGCAACCAAGGAAGGGCTGTCCTTTCATCTTTGAAACTTGGCTTGATTTGCAAGCATTAGAGAAGATTACCTACACATTATCACATTAAGAGCATACTAAAGAGCACAGACTAAAGTGTAAAGGCCTAAATGCCTGAAACTTAAAATATCAGAACCAAGGACTCCTCTCAAATCTTTTAACTAAGAGGTCGTTTCCATTAAGTTTTGGGCTATTGTGTATTTTACTTCAATTTATCCCATGCTACTACAGTTTGCAGATTTTCCCTAAAAAAAAGCCTGGGCTTTGTGCAGTCATAAGTATGTTATCAGTGTAATAATTAATTTTCCAGCTTTGTATTGCTGTTTCTCTCTTCTTTTATCAACGACCCACAGTTTTGTCCCACAAAGAAAATCTGTGTATGCCGACAGAAAAACTTATAATGAAACCAGGCGATAGTAGCCTAGTTTGGTAGATGAGGACACTTGATGCTAAGGATTATTTGAAAGGACATTGTAGAGAGGTTGATGCTGGTCTCTTCTCACAAGTAATTAGGGACAGAACCAGGAGGAATGGTTTCAAGTTGCAACAGGGCAAGTTTAGGCTGGACATTAGGAAGAAATTCTTCACGGAAAGAGCGGTCAGACACTGGAACAGACTGCCTAGGGAGGTGGTTGAGTCGCCATCCCTGGATGTGTTCAAGTGTCCCTTAGATGTGGTGCTGGGTGATATGGTTCAGGGGTGAACTTGTAGTGTAGGGTTAATGTTTGGATTCGATGATGCCAAGGGTCTTTTCCAACCTGAATTGTTCTATGATGCTATGAAGGCCTTGACAACAACGGCGGAGCCAAAGTGTTTACATTTACTTTTACCTGCTTGCAATCACATTTAGCGTGGTAATTTTGTGTACACACACCAGTGTACTATCTATATAGAAAAAATTTTTTAAAAGCGATAAAACATACAACTAGATTTCATTCAGTTGGTACTTTTCCTTTTGATTTTTCATCATGAACTCATTCCTGAATGGTAATTTCTACCATTTCCATAAAGAAAAGTAATGACATCATGAATTACTCCTGATTTTTCAGCTGAAGTAGAAACCATGTGCATCATTGCCTGATCTAGTCAAGAGGCATCCCTGCCCATGGCAGGGAGGTTGGATTAAATGCTCTATAAGGTCCCTTCCAGCATAGGCCATTCTATGATTCTATGATTTCTAGTAGGTAAGAATAGCAGCTGAAAAAAGGAGATGTTTTTGAAGAATATGCTTATGGCTGGTTTATGTATTTCTGTGTGACAGTTCTGGCCTGAGGAGAGCAAGACAACAAAATTTAAGTTATGCATACGGTACAGATCTGTGAGAGCTCTTGTGAGTATAAATACATGCACACACAAAGACAGACATCTATATCTCTACAATTAGCTATCGTTGCTTTCACTTTGAGCAGCACCCCTTCATTAGGGATTATTCTAGGATAAATGAAAAGGAAATATGGTTCTAGATTGCTAAAATGCATGAAATGGAAAAGAAATAATTGCCAGCAGGTCTTACTGTTATTTCAAACCTAACAGGATAGAAAACAGAAGGGGTTACAGTGCTACACTTGGTTGCTTCCTTTTATAGACCAAGTGGTTTGCGATCAATATATTTAGGCAAAATAGAAAATTCCTTTTGCCTCTCATTTTGATATCACTGGACTGGTTGTACAACACCACCATGTTATTATGAAAAGAGACATCATCTGGTCCACAAGCGCAGAGCACACTTGTCAGCATTTATGATTACAGAAGTCAAGCTGCTTTCAAGTCACATTCAGAAATGCTGAAAATGTGCATCTTTTGATAGTCTGCCAGTAGTGTACAGATATATAACCAGTGTGGCTACAGCACATCATAAAATTTTATTTCCTGCAGATTTGTCTGCCACAGAACATTTACTTGCTGTCAAAAAGGTAAAAAAAATACACTAACTGCCCTGGGTTTCCTCCACATGCATTGAAAATTTCTGAAACCATCCCTACAGCTACTGTTTTTTCCGTCTTACAACGTTTGACGTACTCTCCTTCTGAGGTGTGGGGGCAAACATATCTTTAGAAATGGATTATTTTCATACTAGTGTCTAGGGAACGGCAGCTTCTAGAGACACGATGTAATCTGGGCTTCCTTGGTGAGGCTTAGGCTCCAGCCTGCCTCACGGCACCGCGTGTCTCCTCTTTACTGGAAAGAGCCTTCTCGGGAGCCACATTCACGTGGTTTATTAGACCTACGTATTGTTTCCTTCAAGCCCACTGCAGCAGAGATGAGCACAGAGCAGGCACCCTGCCAGCTGTTTGACAGCTGCCAAACGTACCGGGGAGAAAAACTCCCTCTAGTGCTCTTTAATGGGGCAAGGACTTTTGTGCCTCTGTTGCGGGGCTCCTACTACAACATTTGAACTCAGCAAGGAAGGAGCTTCAGCTGCCACCTGACAAAATTTATTCAAGACCAATTCTGCGCCACCAGCACTAATTCCAACAGCAGAAGAGCAGTTCTTCAAATCTGTGGGAGCCTCACTGAAATTGTCTTGTATCATCAATTTAGCTGAAGATTTTAATGGTAAAACTGTTAATAACAGGATCCTTCCTGCAGTTGGGCATTCCCGTCCTACTGTAACATAAAAAACCCCGACGGGTGTGTTCCCACGTCACCGTGGACAGGTGCAAGTCTGCTGATTTTACTGCTTTAACTCAGCCCAGTGTAAATTCAGCAAACCCACCAGCAGTCATGCTAAAGTGCAGGGAAACTACAGAGCTCAGCTCCACCCAGCAGCTGGCTCAGCAACTGGGTTGAAGATAAAATAACTCATATTTTTTTCCTGACCATTAGGAAGTAAAATTCAGGTCGGTGGCAAAGCGTGATGCCAGTGCCAGGAAGATGTTCAGCTAGTCTCCTTTTCTGTTGGGGGCAGGCTGCTGGAGAGCAGCTTAAACGCAAGCTTCAACTTAAATCTATTAGTACGTTTCACAGAGAAAACATTGGAATTATATATTTTTAGGAACTAGAAATAATTTTGTTAAACCGTCTTCCAAGTAGAATGCATTCTGTAGAAAAGTGGTTATTTTTAGTAAAACAACAGTTTCTAGCATTGTTTTTTTTTTTTCTAACAAAGTAATTCTAATCAAGTAATAGTAATATCACTTCTGAACTTCATTTATACGCCGTTGCTTTCTGCCGGGTTGATGAACGCTCCCAAAAATATAGAAAGAACAAAAAGCCATTTGTTAGCACTTGGAAAAGGAAGCCCAGTGAGAAGAACTGCACTCTCGTGAGCGCACACACAGCCCCACTGCAGCTGACCACACAGCAATGCATTTCAACTACATTTAAATAAAAAATCAGCAAATAATTTTAAAAAAAATAACAGCCCTTGAAAGACATCCATTGGAAGAGTTCACCAATACGAATTAAAACACTTGTCCTGTCAGTGCTTGGAAAGATTCACTTCCACTTCAAAGCCTGCTGTGCTTCCCCCCAGCAGCTGCAAATACTGACTGATGAGAGCTGCTCAGGGCTGGATTCAGGCTTACTTTGGCAAAAATGTGAAAAAGCAAGTTCTTTCAGACTTTCCACTAGAGCCACTGCCCCTCGGGCACAATTTCCCTGCAAAAGCTGCAAAGGGCTTTCCAAGGACCTCTTTCTGGCTGCAGGCTTTGAATCTTTGAGTTGGAGCAGAGCTTGGGCCATAGCAACTCTTTTTGAACTACTTTTCTTTTTTTTATTTTTTTTTTTTAGCAATTCAGTGGACCTTTTTGCTCAGGATAACGTTGGCACAAACACAGCACTGTTTTAAGCCTTCTGTGTTATTTGTCGCATTATTTTACATGTCTCAGATCTGGATGTCTCCTGTCAATATCATGCAATATTTATATTTGGTTTGGTGCTCCTCTCATGAAAGTACAACAGCATGTACCTAATCCCTGCTAGGAAGCCTGGTTTAAACTCAGACCTTGGAAAGACACATTTGAGCTGAAACCAATGTCAGTATCTGGGGGCTTGCAGCTAGTCATAATATTTCTATTTTTATTGTCATTGTGTCTTTTTTACAAATTCCTAAGTACATGCAGGGTAAATACATCCAATTCCCTGTAGAGTTTTTCAGTACAATAGACATTTATGACAAGTAAATTGCCAAGAAAACATTTACAATGCATATAATTTCCATGTTAAATCAGGCCTTTAAAATAGAAGGCTTTTTCTTTCTTTTGAGTTTCACAATTTTTACAGCAAAAGCTTGAGAAAAGAGTGCTTCCCTTTTGAGAAATAAAGCAATAAGATAATTGCAGGGCTGCTGTGAAGCATTTGGCAAAAGCTGCTCGCCATTTTTGAGATTATCCCTATGGTAGGCTTTACTTTTTCTCATAAACCTTAAAGCAGCTATTACAAGAATAGTAAAGCATGAGCCTGGAGAATTACCCATATTTGGCTGTGAAACCAAAAGAATATTAGTATGCTACTGTTTTCCTCCCAGGAGCTAATGGAAAGGCAAATAAATTGAAAAAGAAAATGATTGGATCTTGTTCTGTATGAATACAAGATGAGTCTTAACCTGGACATCAACTAGGAATGGAAGACTCTTGTAGGCAATCACTGTTTTGTATTTTTTTTCATTATGTGACATCTTTTTATTTTTCTAGCTAGCAAGTTGTAAGCCCAAAGAAAAGGAAAATACAAAGATAGGAATGACAGAGTCATCTAGCTGCGTTGGTACTTTTGAAATCTTTCCCTTGGAGTTTTAATTTGATGCAAGACCAGACGGTTAGAAATCTGGACAACCAGGGGCCACAACGAACAGGCAGAAGTGAAGCCTAAATTATACAAGAATGGGAGCTGCACTTCGGGAACCAGGAAATTAAAAATAAACAAACATCTATTAATGCTGGAAAGCAGGGATTTCACACTTCCCAGCATCATACAAGACATGTTGCTAGCTTCAGGAATATTGTGATATTACACTATACACAGTAACTGTTTGCTCTTTCCTGGACAAAGCAAGGCAACAAAATTAATTAGGCAGAGAAGCCAGAAATTCCCTCTGCATCAAGTCACATTTTCAGCCACTCTATCCTAATATGGTCATCACAGACATTAAAATCTATGGCAAATATAGATCCTGCTGTTTAAGATGCTTATTCTACACAGTTCAGACATTTCACTGACACACCTGAAGGCTGGAGGTGGAACTACAGGGATCATGCATATTTATGAATAACTGCTTTTCATTATGAGGTGTAAATCTCACCACGTTTTTATCTCTGACTGCCAAGCCTAGTGATGTTTCTAAATATGTCACTGAACGCACTTTGCTATGTAGCCTTTTTATAAAATATTGGAATTTCCGAAATATTAATCAGTAGAGAGCCATCCCAGTTAAGAAAAAAAAGGTAGATTTAAAGTAGTTTTTAGTGTAATAAACTCATTCCTGAATTTGGCTTTCTATCCAAATAGCAACTCTGATGCCATGAAGATGGCATGTTCACTCTGATCTTTATTACGGGGAAAAAATGTGGTGACTTTTCAAAGCCTTCAAGCTGCAAGCATTTCAATGAAACAATTTACTATATTCGGTGTGTATTACTGGAGTGTCCCCTAGGAAAAAACTAAAAAGACTTCTCTCTATCTCCCCACACTCACTAGTCTCACCATAAATTTAACAAAAAACAACAGTAAATCACATTTTTTATATGCCAGTGCAAGTATTTTTGGTTTGGCTGTTTCAGACTCTAATTTGTCCAGCACCGTAGGATTTCTTTGAATGACTTCGCACATGTTTGAACTAACATATTTTAATCTCAGGATTTCATGCAGCAGTTATGAAGGCTCTGTGGCCGTGTCTTCACCAATTACAGTAAATTATATTAATCAGATTTTGGGTTTCATTCTAAGCATAACACTTAGTGTTAATCACAGCTTACAACAAAGTCAGCCTACTACGAGCTACACTTACATCTCAGAGAGTTCTTGAAAGAAGCAACGATTTGCCCTTATTTCTTTTTTAAATAATCACACAGAATGTGTGCAAAAAACAACAGGAGGAACTAACTAACCCTAACCTTTTCTGTCATTGCATATACAGCCCTGCTGACCATTTCCAGTAGTCCCACTGACAAGGAAATTGCTCTTGCACCAAGTAGGGCATGCCAGACACGAGAAAAGGTGCACCTCTGCATGAGAAAAGAAATGGCTGGCAAAGTTTGGAAGCTGTTTAAAGTAAAAATGGAATTCTGCTGTAGAGGAGTACCGTACTGACTACGTTTGCATGGATAAATGGCAGCATTTGTACAGCGTACTAATACATGTGGCTTCACTCCTGTCCCTCTGGATCATCATTGTAACAGGATGTTAATCTTCCCAAAGATGCCAGAAAATAATATTTTAAGGCAACCCAGCATGGCAAACAGTAACTATCAGTCTAACACAGACTGGATGTGTCATAAGGCTGTACGATAGTCAGAAGAAAAACAGCCTCACACCTCGCAGCTTTTACCTCGTGACCCACACGTGCTCGTGGCTCAGCAAGTTGAGCAAGAAAATATCCAGGTAAGGATGGGAATTGTCAAATAACCTTTCTCTGCAGTGTCCTCCCGCAAGGGTCTATCCCCGGGGCTGCGTGCTGGTCGTGTCTGTATTCACAGAAGTTCCTGCATTGCAATGGAGATGTTCACAGAGTTAAATTTAGCTCAAAGTACAGGTGAGGCATTTTCATTACATCCTGGCTTTACCATGCCAGATAAGGCATCAGTGAATATCCTACAAAGCCACTAAGGGAAAGCTTTCACTAACTGCAAAGAGAAGAAGGTATAGTTAAGAATTAAGCTAAGTTAGCAACGCTGGCAGACAAATTCATTTTATCCAGGTTCCAAAAAATTATCACAGTATGGAAATACTCCCATAAAAATAGCCAGAAATAGAAAAAAAAAATATTACAAATCAGTTAGGGACAAAACCGACACTGCATTCCTTTGAAAACCAGCAAGAATCAGTTCGACACACCGTCTTCAGAAAGATCAACCGTCTATAAATTGGAAGATTTTCAACTGTAAGCGCAGAAGTTCCTACCTAACAGTTGACCCAGATAACTCAAAGTTCTTCTGGGATTTTCTACAAGGACTAAACTGCCCCTTAGAGTTTCTGCTCAGGTTAGCAAGAGACCATTGCATCAGTGATAAAGGTGAAAAGGTCACAGAGCATGTCTTTTCAGATTTTTTTACGGAAATAGTAACAACAAAACATAAAATGAATGCAAGCTAACTTGTCATTTGTTCATATTATATGTTTTGCTATGTTTTATTCAGATACCAGAGTCATACTACTTGCATTCATTATCTAAGAAAAAAAAAACACATCCAAAACCTAAACCCAACAAAAAACCCCCATAGCATTGTTGTTCTGTTTAGACAGGATTTTTGTCTAATGTGTCTGGATATGCCCGGGGTCGATAATGAAATCAGAACTCTCATATTTTTTCATTATTCTTCTTCCTTATCTGCCTGTGAAGGACAAAGACCACTGTTTCACATGACTTTTGCAAAACTCTTAAAACACTTGACATTTTAGAGCACAAAAGCAAGAATTAAAATCCTCATCTTTTAAAAATGGGAAGACTTTATTTATGAACCCTCCTTCCACTGATAAGCATGGCTTATTTTGTGTTTTGAAATCTATCTTGGTTACACACCATAAATCAATACTAAATTCATACCAGAATTTATAAATCTATGTTGTTTAATGATCTTATTCTACTTTCAAAATTAGGAAAGCCCCTTTTTTATTCACATGCATGAATTCTCCCTTTTAGGTAATCCTTCTTCTTTGTTTTCCTTCACATCAATACAGACTTTAAGCCAGGAAAAGTCCAAGTAATTAAGTCTTTAATTAATTTAATTAATTTAAGTCTTTGCTGTCCATCTTCCAGTTAAGAATAAACCTGTATTTTGATCTATATTTTGAGCCTTTGTTCTCTCTGCACTTTGTCCTCTCAAATCTGAGCCTCTCTGGTTATCATGCTCTTCCTCACTTACCTGCTGTTCCCTAATCTTTCTGTCTCTGGACTCAGTAATAATAAACCATTTTAGTTAAAGTTCTCCACCTCAGTAGTAAGTCGAAAGAAAAGAGGCAAAAAGTGATGTAATTTGGGTCAAAACTGCATCTATTTTACTATATTACTGGAATCTGTGTTCTACACGTCAGTGCTAAACCCATATATCACAAGCCAACATTCAACTTCTCAATCCAAATCTCTTTTGCACTGTGGTTAGTTTTCTTTGTTGTGAAGAACAGCTTCATCTGGTCCCACTTGGTACAGTTATTTGTTCACTGAAAAAAAAAATACTTTTTTGAGAAAATAGTTCTGAATTCTGTAGAGTATTTTTCTTCTGTCTATTTGAAAGGTGCAATTTTGTAAGTGTACCTCCCGGTTGGCGTAACTTCAGATGCACTTCACATCAGCTTCAGGCAGTGGACTTACTTTACTTGTGCTGAGCAAAATTCTGAATACCAGGTATGTGACACGACTCAATTAGTTTTTAAGTGGTCTGAGAATCAGGCATATTTTTCTTACATTAGGCTAACGTGTTTGTCTGAAAGCTTTTTTCCTTTTATCATAAGTAAATATCTGTGATAAATCTTCATAGTTTTTTGTTCATATAAGTAGATATCTCTGATGCCCATGTAAGATTCAATATACCATTTTGTCAGCCGTAGACAGGGTATAATTTTTAGGAGAAAATGCTTTTTTAATGTTTGCAATACAGCACTTCTGCATTGCTATCATTGCCATAGTGTGCATGAGTACCAAAATGGTAATAGAAGTAGGTGGGCTTGAAAGACATAAACAAAATGAATGGTAAAAGTGGAATAAAAGTCTTTTTTGAAACTTGTTAGAAGGGCTTGCCTTTACACAGATCGCAGTTTCATTTACTGATAATTAGAAAGTGGATATGATAGTGGATAAGGACAAGTATAGAGTCCTGCATCTGGGGAGGAGTAACACTAGCACAGATCAGGGGACGTCCTGCTGGAAAGCAGCCCTGTGGAGACAGACCTTGGAGTCCCAGTGGGCAGTGAGTTGTCCCTGGGACAGCACCATGTCCTTGTGGCCAAGAGGGCCAGTGGGATCCTGGGGGCATCAAGAAAAGTGTCCAGCAGGGCTAGGGAGGTTCTCCTGCCCTTCTGCTCTGCCCTGGGGAGACCACACCTGGAATCCTGGGTCCAGTTTGGGGCTCCCCAGTTCCAGAGAGACAGGGACCTACTGGAGAGAGTCCAAGGAAGAGCTATGAGGGTGATCAAGGGACTGAACATCTCTGCTGTGAAGAGAGACTGAGAGACCCGGGGCTGTTCAGCCTTGAAAGGAGATGGCTGAGAGGGGATTTTTAACGTAGAGAAGTATCTGAGGGGTGGCGGTCAGGAGGAAGGGGCCAGTCTCTTTTTGGTGGTGCCCACTATTAGGACAAGGAATAATGGTTTAAGTTAGAACATGGGAAGTTCCACCTCAACATGAGGAGAAACTTCTTGGCTGTGCTGGTGCCGGAGCCCTGGCCCAGGCTGCCCAGAGAGGGTGTGGAGTCTCCTGCTCTGGAGACTTTCAAACCCGCCTGGACGCGTTCCTGTGTGGCTGCCCTGGGTGACCCCGCTTCGGCAGGGGGGTGCGCTGGGTGAGCTCTAGAGGTCCCTTCCAACCCCCGACATTCTGTGATTCTGTGATTCTATAAGTTGTTCCCATCTTATCCTACATGAGATGACTGCACTTAGAAAGGCTCTCTGGTTTATAAGGACATTGAGCTGACTACTCTGTGTTCAGGTAGCTCCACACATGATCCAGATATTCCCGTTCTCTTACTGTATCACTTACAGCTACAGCAACTCTTCCTGCCACCTTTAGCTACAGCGGACAATCCTAGATACTTAGGCGGATGACAAAAATTACCTGGATTGTCTTTAGTGAATCCCAGGACAATTCTGAACCAACAGCCTGTCAAATAGGTGAAAAAGAGTTTAGAACACGTAAAAGGAAGCCTTACTCTAGGGCTTTCTTCCACTTCTAATTTTTTGTATAATTCTGCAGTTTTCTAAGAGATTTTGGTCAGAAAAAAAAGCATGTACTTTCAAGATAATACACGCGTTTATAAGAGACTTCACTTGTGTGGAAAGTGCAGGTTAGTAGGAGAAAAGCAGATGGTTTGTAATAGATTACAGGTATAACAAGGAGCCCTTAAGCTGTGCAGGCAAGATAGCAACCCTGACGTAGTTACATATAACACAAGAAAAATAGGTTACAAAAAAATGTTACTGGCCAGTGGAGTAGATGGCATTAGCATACCCAGCTGTACTCTCTGCAGGACGACAGCGTCCCTTTGCAGCCCAGTTGTTAAGGGCAGATGTTCCGTTAAGTATATTTTAATTTATCATCTCCATTTTCCAGTGAGATTAAGCAAAAAAGTTTTGAGGGGGTTAATTTTTGGTAGAAAGAAATATACTTCTACACTAATGAGTATCAGTGAATTTGTGTGTATCTACCTAGGAAAGGAATCACTGTTAACAATTTGAGAAGAATATTAATACATATTGGAATTATGCAACTACATTCAAATAAATAAATGTTTCCAAAAGGAAACAACTACTGAAAGAAAAGAACTTGGATAGGCATTTTTTCCTTGACTGGACAAAGATACAACTATGTTGCTGAAGAAAAATGTTTGTTAATGGGCAGCATTGTATATAAGGCATTTGAATAGTCTGCAGAGATTATTAACAGGACTGAAAAAAGCTTATTCCTGGATTTCCTCAGAAAGTGTCATGAAAGTTTGGCACCAGGTCGTGAACCAGAGGAAAACACAGATTAATAAATTCAGGAAATATGTAGCATGATGGCACATGGACAGTAAACGCTACCCACATTCATTTTTGCAGCTCTGGCACAGAAGAAACTTGTGGTAGTTTGACCCTGGCTGGCAGCCAGGTGCCCACACAGCCGCTCTCTCACCCCCACTTTTCTGCTAGACAGGGGGAGAAAATATCTCAAAGGGCTCAAGGTTTGAGATAAGGACAGGGAGATCACTTGCATTTACCGTCCTGGGCAAAACAAACTCAATTTTGGGGAAATTAATTAGGTTTATTAAAAGAAAAAAACAGAGAAGAGTAGTGAGAAGAAAAGCAAATAGATCTTAAAAGGAAAAAAACATTTCCCCCCATCTCTCTCTTCTTCCCAGGCTCAACATCAATCCCAGTTTCTCCACCTCCTCCCCCCGAGCGGTGCAGGGGGACAGGGAGTGGGGGTTATGGTCAGTTCAGCCACTTCTTCTTCACTCCAGAGGAGGACTCTTCACTCTTCCCCAGGGCCACTGTGGGGTCCTTCTCATGGGAGACAAGCTTCACGCTCTCTTCTCCGGCGTGAGTCGTCCCACGAAGGGCAATTCATCACAAACTGCCCAACAGGAGACACCTCACGAGGGGCAACCCACCTCTCGTGAGTCTGAGGTGCAGTCAATCCTTCAGGGAAACTGCTCCATCATGAGTCCCCCGTGGCGTCACAGAAGTCCCACCAGCCAACCTGCTCCAGCGTGGGCATTCCTCCCTTCCATGGGCTACAGGTTCCGGCAGCGACCTGCTCCAATGCGGGCTTCCCACGGACTACAGCCCCCTTCAGACATCCAACCACACAGCGTGGGGGCCTCTGCCATCTACACCCAGCCCACGGGCTGCAGGGAGACAGCCCACTTCACCATGGTCTGCACCACAACCCAGAGGACTCTGCTCCGGTGCCTGGAGCTCATCCTCCTCTGTCTCCTTCTCCACTGACCTTGGTGTTTCCACAGATTCTCACTCCTCCATCTCTATGGCAGCTGTAGTTGCACAGTTCTTTTTCCCCATTCTTAAGTATGTTATCCCATAGGCGTTCCTCTGCTATCACTTTACTGACAGGGTCAGCCTTGGCCAGCGGTGGGTCCCTCTTCGGAGCTGGCTGGCATTGGTCCTATCAAACTCGGGAAGATTCTAGCAGCTTCTTGCAGAAGCCACCCTGCAGCTCCCCCTCTGCCACCAAAATCCGGCCAGGCCAACCCAATACAAAACTTGTGCAGTTTAGGAAGAACACTTCACTTTGGTGGGGACAGTGCTAAAGCTTAGCTCTGCACAAAACCATTATGTTTTCCTGCATAATTTCACTGATCCACTTTGACTAGAGTTTTCAACACCACAGTCTTTGAGGACTAAAAAGTAGAAAATTTAATTTTATTTTTTGTTAAATATAATCCTTTTTGTTCTGCCACTTCTCTGTGACAAAAGAAAGGGCCCACTATTTTTCTTGCATTTTCAGCCCAACTTAGCAAAATAAGTGTGAAGCCAGCCAGGAAGCAATGCAAGGCAAAATAAATACCAATTCATTTAGGTGAAGAGTTGCAGTCAGAACTCAATTCTGGTGTCAAACATCACACATCAAATACAGCAACTGTTTGCCATAAATCATTTAATCCCTACAGGTGGGAAACCAGTACAATAATGTCCAAGAGTGTTGCTGTGTTTTGGTTTTTTTTAATTTACTGAGCAAAGAAATAATCTAGACACCATACCAGCTGAAGTTTGGAAATCTATACCAAACTCATATTCATCTGATGTTGAAATACAGATGGCTACAGCTTCAGTTTCCTTGCTATTGGTGCTTCTCTGTTTGCCATAAAAATACTGAAATACCTCTAGGAGGAACTTCTTGTATACCCAGGAGACAATAGACACGAGAAAGTGACCTTGTAACATCTCCGGACCAATTCCACACTTGAAAATTTTGAGTAGTTTTAGACGAATGTTTGAATGCTGAGGGTCTGGGAGCCAATACTCAGCTCTTTTCAGGGTGTTTAATCAACACGAACAAGCCTTTACTGGTTCCCATAATATCTGAACTCAGAATTATTCTCCTTGAAGGGCTCTTTGCAGTGAATTGCAGGGACTGGATTTTGAAGGTTGCCAAGTACCATAGCTCCAGGTAAAGTAGTGAAAGTGCTCAATGTAATTCTGAGACAGAGAGGAAAAAAATCCTCCTGTTTCAGCCACTTGGAATGGAAGGGATTGGTAGTTCAATCACTACACTTACAGATGGAAACAGGTTTACGTTCTGCACTATCCCTGCTGGCTTCACTGTAGCATTATGAATTTTTTCCCTAGCTCACAGCTTTTATCATACACCTGGTCTCTAGCAGCGATCAGTATAGAGCTGATAATAATTTAAAGGCTTTAAGTAAAGGCTTAAAGGCTTCTGAAATGGTGAGTTTCAACTGAATCTGAATGGGATGTGTTTAAAAGATTTTCACCTACAATAATCCTTTCACGATGAAATGATGAGAGCAAAAAAGGAGATGATGAGACAAGACTGAAAGAAAGAGATATGGAAAAGATGAACAGCCAAGCATTACAGCATTCTTCTAGGATAAAGCAGCTGATGAAGGCAGGCTATAGCTGTGCTAACACTGGCTTGGCTCACAGCACTGTACTGTGAGAAAACCAGCTGATTTTTTTCTTCTTTTTTTAGTGACGTTATTTAAGGCCCTTCTCTGGCTTTTTTTCTTATTTTGAAGGAATTCTTGATAGGTCACAATTGAAAGCTTATTTCTGACAAAGCTTAGACTGGAGTTTGTGCCCAGGCATACTCAGAGGCCCCCCTGGCGATCCATCTGCATGTTAGCCAACACAATACTTTTCAAAATCTGGCTTTGTGTTACCAGTTGTCAGTACAGATTGAATTCCCGAGGAAAAACTACCAGAAGAAAAATGTGCAGGCAGACATTCAGAAAGCCAGAGCTTTTTTCATGATCTGATTTCTTTACATTACCCAAAGTCTGTAAAGCAGACAGTCTGTTCGCAAGAGACAAACAGAGGGCCGTCCTAATGCACGAAAACGCTGTACTCTACAAAACTGTTTGATCTGTCTCCCAGATGAGCAGTGCCGCCACCTCATGCAGCAAAGGAAAAAGAAGGAAACTTCTGACACAAAGCAAAGCAAAGAAACCTTTGGCATGGCAGCCAGATGTGAGCTCTTCTTTGATGCCATGAAGAATAGATTGAGGTGACATCAACGTGATCCTTGCAACTTTGACTTCGTAATCCTGGCTTGCATATTCTGCCTGGAGCCACAAAGCTTCTGCTTCAGACAGAATTGGTTTCAGCTGCATTAAAACCATATTCTCAATCTTAGCATGAACAATGCTCCATATTTTGCAGATATTAATCACAAGACTGATGGGTATTGCCATTTGCAACACTGCACCGTTACTTCATTTAAACATCTCCAAAATCTGAACTTGTGACTTACGAAATTGTGACTGCTAAATTAGTGCAGTATTTCTTAACCCTCACCTGAGTCCCTCACATTCATTTCAGTAATGATATCATTCCATTTTATCACTAGTTTAATAAGGGGGAGTCTGGTCTTAGTCCTTTAGTGAGTCATTTTGCCTCGTATGTTGGTAGCACTGAGATTGCAGAAAGAATATGACAATGTGCAGCATCTTACATCATTACAGTATAGTGAAACATTCTGTCACTGAAATGATGAAACGCTTGCTTTAAAAAGAGCTGGAGGTGGCCATCTGCAGGCACAGATATTTCCATGTGTTTAGGATACGCACGTTCCATGCACTGCAAAGAGTCTGGTGTCATTGTCCTTCTACCACATGGCATTGCAAAGATTTTATCTTTCCGTGAATAATGACTGACTCCAACAGTTCTGTCATTGACAGAAAATGCTGCTATTGTAAGGTATGAAAAATATGGCTTCCAGCAGGGACCAGCACGGCATGGTTCTCAAAAGTCTGGCCAGAAAGACTCCAGTTATTCAACAGAACCTTGCCTTATTGAGTGCTGTGGTTCGAACACAACTGTACAAACCTGGAGTTTAATAAGTCACAAAGACAATATCACTCTGAAGATACTTCAAGAGCTATATTTTCTTTTCTATATTGTTGAGGTAAACCCACTGACTCCACCGAGGTCAATGGGAGCAACTCATGGAGCCTAAATGTCCACACACTGAGTTCTGCACAAAGACCAAATAAGTGAAAAATACAGTCTGCATCTTACAAATAGATTATAGCCACAAGATAGATGCTGACGGGCACAAATTTTCTCCAGTGTATGACTACAGGCAATCTTAAAGCAATAACATCTTACTGGCTTTCAGTGGCTTGGATAAATGGAAGGAAATATGCCTACTGCACCGAGAAATGGATGAGTGATGCTGCCTGATTTCCCTTCACTGAATTTCATAAGTAACAATTTAAAAATTAATTCTTAGAGAAACCTTTGTGTTTTGTAACCTCCAGGTTCCTTAAATTACATCTCAGTTGATCACAGCTTTTCTCCAGAAAATACCTCTGAGCCATTCATGTCATGAACTTGATGACACGTGGAAGACACCTGACCTCAGCAAAGAGGGGTATTTCAGACAGTGCTGTATGTAGTCTATTGACTGAGAGAAGAAAATGAGAATCAATGATAAAAATGTCTCTGATGGTCAATGAGTAAGAATCTGAACTGCTGTCCATTGAACTTAATGCCCTTTTTAACTGATTGAGACACACACAAAAAAACAATTGTCAAAAGCAGGAAAGGCATCACACTCTCAGCTCACCAATAGC
Source organism: Apaloderma vittatum (assembly GCF_000703405.1). Classification (NCBI taxonomy): domain Eukaryota; kingdom Metazoa; phylum Chordata; class Aves; order Trogoniformes; family Trogonidae; genus Apaloderma; species Apaloderma vittatum. Next base: position 20,859 of record NW_009694180.1, read on the forward strand.
ATACAGCTCTGTTCCTCTTGAAAAAACTTGTGTGATTAGTAAAATATACTGAGTGGAAAGACACTTTCCAATTTTCCTGGCCACCAACCAGCAGCATTTATAAAAATAAGTATTTAATGCTGTGATGTTTGGTATCACGCTCTACCAGCCAACCCCTTTTACACTTTTCTTTCACTGCTGGTATGAGTTTAGACTTGCATTTTCAGCTCCAAGTAATCTACTTATGTGTGTGCTCAACGTCATCCAGTCACCTTTTTTCTTCAACCATTCACTGTATGTACCTTGAATGATTTGGATGACTGTGTGTAGTTAATTCACATTTTTACCTCATGCATAGCAGTTCTTCCTCCATTTGAAAACAGCTCTGTTGTCACGCTACCTTAAAATGGGATACAATATTCCAATAAACCATTACCAGTTTCTAGGAATTCAATTATATAGAAATACTTTTGTCATCTTTAATATCCTTGATGTGGCAATTCAGTTTCTAAGCATAAGGACATGTAAGAATACCATACTTTTGCGGCATAACATACAGGGAATACATCTTCAATATATTGACTAAGAAGTTGCGCAGGTTGCATACAAAATTTTCATGTATCCCAGAGAGATAAACCCTTTCCTATCAGGATACAACATACTAAAACCTCAGATAAGACTGTTCTTTTAAAGCAGAAATGCCTCTTTTACATTTGACTTCTCTCTCTTTCAGGTTTACATGCCCCTTGGAGGCAAACTAGCAAATTACACAGGAAAATTTATGTGATAAGTCAGTCATTTCTTATGCAAATATTACGTTCTGCTTCAGGGTGTATCCTCAAGCTGCATCCAATATTTACTTCAGGTTTTGAAAAATATTCCTTCTGCTAGAGCAAAATGGGATGTTTTGTAGAAAGCAAATTATACTAAAGTTTGTGATAAAACAATCTGCAGGCATTTTAAAAGGAATTATTGCTAGAATATGCAATAAGATTTTGCTGCCTAGCAGTTGTCTACGCGTTTACAATTCATATTGGGTCACTGAAAATCACAGAGATGAAGGAAACCACGGAAGTTTGCTCCTCAGGTTACATTAGGTCTTCTACCTGTTGACAATATTTTTGTTTAACCCTTTCTGGCCCTATTCACATTTACTTTCCCCAAAACGGCCTCTGATCTTCATGAAGCAGTGTGAATTAATTCCCTATCTCCTCACATTTCTTACTACAACTTAACATATTTTGCCCAATTAGCAATTAATGTATTTTTTTGACTACACATGAGAACTTGAGAAAAATATTTAAAGCAACCCGATTTTTAAAAATTTGCTGACTATACTCACAATTAATGCTCAACATTAGCTCTTCTGAAAATACAATGACCTGATTATGAGTTCTTAAAGTTAAATCTTATGTGCCAGTTTCAGATACACCGCCTGATTGGTCTGGTCTACATCAAAGTATTAAAAAGGTCTCAAGGACACCATTCTGAAGGGTGCCAAAGAAAGCCCTAACTATAGAGGCTTCCTTCCTGGAAAAATAGCACCTTTGAATTGGGTGGGAGATATGCAAGAAACTTCTCTTAATGTTGCATTTTCATCATGCAACTCAGATGCTGCCATTACCATGAATGAATATTCCAGCTGGTTTTGGCTTCAAGGGACAAATTCAAGGTTACTTTAATGTATATTTCACTGTATTTGATAATACAGTGCTATGGAAAACACAGTGCTATGGAAAAATTAGTTTAGCACTTCTGCTTCACACTGCAATTATTTTTTTCATTAGTTAGAGCAGCTGCCAATTTACTACACTTTGTGACCTGTATTAGCCTGGTTTAGAAGCCAATCTAACAATAACTCGTTCTGAGCAGGAAGAGCCTCAGTGTTCACAGTTCAGGGGATGGAGAGAGATGATACTATCAACAGTCCCTATCAGATAACAAATGCAAACTCAGTTCTGATTCAGTTCTCTGAGAGCTATGAATGGATTAATCCTCCCGTAATATTTTACCTCAAAAACCTGAAAAACAAATAGTGCATCATGTTAATGGAAAAATACATATTTGTCTTAGTTTCTAGCATTCATCTATATTTTCATTACAGGTATTTCACATTTCAAGTCTGTCACAATTGACAGTATCACTGCACATCAATATGTAACAGTGATGAAGCCAATATTGTACATATGAAGATAAGACAAAAGCAAATAATCTCTAACCTGCATATAAAATTGCATTTACACAAGCTAACAACTCCTAAATTTATTAGAGAATAAAAGAGAAATATCTATTAAGAAACAAAATTCCTCTTTCTCACCAATGTTGTGGACTACACATTATCACAGAATCACAGAATGTGGGGGTTGGAAGGG
>NW_009694181.1:0-265 GCF_000703405.1 Apaloderma vittatum
TCTTCTACGTCAGGTAATGAGCAGCATGACAGGGTCTTCACAACACGTTTCCCTTTCATGCTGTTGCTATTTTATTTCTCCTCCTCCGGAGCGTTTCTGTCCTGGGAGACAATTCCTATGGGTGTCTTTTGGTGCTGTCAAACCTGAACTCCCTCCCAACAGCCCTGCTCTTTCCTTGCTGGGCTTTAGGTGCTGCCCTGCTGTGACCTGCTCCTTGTCTGCTGCTGTGGGGAAGAGGACTTGCAGGGGGCCTGGGGCAAAGCTG
>NW_009694181.1:574-793 GCF_000703405.1 Apaloderma vittatum
TAGGAGAACTCCAAGTGAGTTTCCGATTTGTAGCCTTGGTTGCTTCTTCTCCCTGTTGTAGGAACTGCTCCGTAACTGTGGCTGAAGCCCAGAGGAGGTTGCAAGAACACCCGAAACAGAGATGACTCTTTGTTTTTTCTCCAGGTGCTCTGATCAGAACGCTGAAGAAAGGGCTTCGTCCTCCGCAACACCATCCCCGGCCCGTTCCTTCCTCAGCGC
>NW_009694182.1:0-11458 GCF_000703405.1 Apaloderma vittatum
CAGCCTAGGCCATTCTATGATTCTATGTTGTCAACTCTGTGTTATTCGTGTCAAAGCATCAGTGATTTAAAAGTCTTTTCTTACAGAAAGAGCAAACCTGAACAGTCACTTTTGTTTGGAATCTCTAGGCACACTGAAAGGTTAATTATTTTCCACCGAAATACAATTGCAAATGTTAAATTGTTTCTTTAATGTACTTTATTGCAGTGCTACAAGTTGCTTGGAGACAAGATATTTTTCTAATGACAAGCAGTCTGCAGATTATACTACGCAAATTGTAAATATGGCTGAAGGATTTAAAAAGGCACAAGCTTGTCTAATACTTAAAAACTTTTACTCCACTGAAGGAATTTGCTTGATTTAATCACAGCAGGACAAAATGTCTTTACTATAGGTGAGATTCAGGGCCGACATTACTCATCTATTACATCTTTATTTTATCTTCATTAATTCTGAAGTTACATCATCTGAACCTATCTGTTACATTCTGTGTAACTTGTGTTCACTGGCTTCTTTCTAGAAGTGCATGGACATTTTCAGGGATTTTGGGGATTAATTTCTGTAACTCCTCAATAAAAAGATGTTGCGACAATAAAACTACTTCGTGACAGCTCTTATGCAGCTAGAATTGTGTCATTTCCTGAAATACTATGTAACATCTTAGGCTTGAGTAGCATAATCTGCAAAAGATGTTGTGAACACTTCACGTTTTACTTGAACACTTCACGTTTTACTTTCTCTCTGGATATACCTCTTTTTGTAAGATGCAATCTTGAAAAAAACATGCCCCGTTCTACTCATGGGTGCAACCAACGGACTTTCTAATATCTCAAAAGCAGTTCTTGCTGCACATTATCAGTGAAGGATACATCTTCACTTCTCAAACCTGTGACTGCCTCTGGTAAAAGGCATGCTCAGCCTATACTTGTCAGTACCAGCAGTGCTGTGGCCTTGGTAATACAGAGGTCAGCACCAAAAAAAAACCCCTCTAGTGTCTATATCTATCCCTATATCTATATTCAGAAGTGAGGATCAGTTTTGCAGTTTGTCCTGAGTTTTTCCCCACTGCCAATACACTGCTCCAAGTTGCAACCCAGAGGTGTGACTCAAAGTCAGTCCCAAAGCAGCGGATTCACATTGCTGTGGTGCTGTGCTGAGCTCAGCGGCTCTGAATCTTGGCTTTCTCTAGACTTCTGCACCTCAACAGGACTCATTAGCTTGAGCATGTGACTGCTCATTATATCTCTTGGATTGAACCTGCTGTTGGCACCTGTCTGGATAGTTGTCTTGACTTTTAAAAAAGGCTTCTCTGTGGTGATGTAATTCACAGTATTTTCTGCCGGGCAAAACATATTTTGAAACATATGATGATAAGCAGTATTTTATACAGCAATATTAGTGCTTATGGTGCTAGTTTCTGATACTAAAGAGCAATTATGGAAACACATTTCCTGCCCTTAGGAGCTTGCAACCTAGCCAAAATATATTGCACGGAAGAGATCAACATACAAAAAGCAGAACCATTGTTTTCTTACTTTCAGTGCTTGTCTTGCTAGTATAGGGGGTTTTGAACAGAGCAAGGAGTTAATTAAGATGTAAATTAAGATGAAAGGTGATGAACAGTGATAGCTTGAGAAATTATTGTCCAAATGACTCAAAGAAATAATATCACAGAAGGACCTGAAGCAGGTCACAGAACAGATGCAGTGTAGAAAGGATGTAATGCAAAGAGTTATTCATGAGTGGGAGCTCAGAAAAACAGGAAAGTGTGTAGCAACAGAAAATCTATTTACTTGTCTATATTACTGATGTTATGGACGTTGACTGAAATGCTGTTGCACCAAGTGTTTTGCGTGATGCCTGGATATGTGACAGAGCTCCCCCAGTACCTACTGGTTTTGGTGAGAGCTATAGTAGTGTCACTCCTTTGAAAAGCAGGCTGCACACTTCTACTAGCTAAAGGCTGAAGTAAACGGGTTTGCATTAATAAATTCAGAAATATATGCCTAGATGCTGGTATGAATCATGACAATTGCTGGTTGTGCTCACTGAAAACATTTTCCTGTGTGTCAACAAAACAGCCATTATATAGTAGGGAAATATTACAGACTGATTTGCAAGAAAGACTCGTTGAGCAGGGTAAAAGAGAAGCAGAGGGCTAAGTGGTGATAGGCAGTATAAAAAAAAAAAAGCATAGGCAATATCATCCCTTCACCCCATTGGTTGACTTAAGACTGATTAATAACAGTTGAAAAACAAAGGCTAGAAATTGGAGTAATTCTATCTTCTTACAAAAGTAAATTGTTAATAATAGCATTTTTCTACAGTATTTCTCAGTGTAGAAGTTTACCCTTTTAGGTACTAGGCCACAGACACCTTAGCTCTTCAGGTTTATTGAATGTGCTTTGGAGATTAATTTGACCAGAGCAAACTGATGGATATAAGAAACTTAAAGGGTTGCTTGATGTCTATCTGCTCTTTCTTCCATGCCTCCCCTTTAAATATCTTGGTAATTGTTTCTGCGCCTGCAGCGTCCATAATGATAAAGGAGGTAGAGCAGAACAAGGTCAAAAATGAATAATAAGCCAACAGCAACATCAAATCCAATAAAAATATCTGTGAAGGAAAAACAATAAAGGGAATTAGTGAAAGACATAAATGTGTATCATTTTGGATACAGAGATAACAGTCTAATTACAAATATGTACAGTGGAAATACAGTACATTTTGTTCATATTTCTGGCAAGATCACATGGCCTGCATTTTCTATGCAACATAAATATAAAACTTAGACCTCAGTCCTGGAAACTGAAATTTTTCACCTCCATGTCTTATGTAGAAAATACAGAGCTGTTACAGTACCTTTCATTTTGTCTTTCTTCCCACATTCTTTTGACCAATTTTCTGTAATCACAGGAGAAACTAGTTCAGCAAACTTCTCGAGAGGACAAGAAGAGGTGCATCCTGGTAGAGTGAGTAGGTAAGGATCCTTTGAAGAGTCATTCCGATAATGCATTTCAATGCTGTATCGCCTGAATAACAGCAGAGATTTTTTTAAAAAGTTTCTTAAACAGGAGTTTACCATTTAGAGACAGCATGTTAGAAATGGGCTCTAATATCCTCCTCTAGAACCTGGTCTTCAAGAACAGAGGCTTTGTGAAAAACATCTGCAAAGCCCACTGTGCCAAAGCTGGTGCCGTTACTGCACAGATTGTTAGTCAGCTCAAAATCTCCTGCTCAAAGCTCCTTGAATGGCAGCAGCACTGGGCATTTTTAAGCCAACTGGTTTGCCCCGGGATTTATGAGATGTCTTGGAAATGTTGTTGCTATCTTTTAAAGAATCAGGAAAAATTATTTTACCATTTACTTTCAGCTGATAAGGCCTGTTTCCCTCTTCTTCCTATCTTTCAAAGCACACGGATACATGAACACCCAGCAAATGTAATTTTTCCTAGTTTTAATATAACTTTGTTCCAGTGAACTGTTCAGTAAAGTATCAGTTTAAAAGAAAATTTTTTCTTGGGGAAGGGGGAGCTGAATTCCAAACGCTTGTTGGTCTTGCGTAGGTGAGAAGATACTTGCCCACTGCTTTCTTGGTAGAGTTCAAAAAACTGGCAAGCAGCGTATGGTGGCAGTTTTCCATTGAAAATATTGAGAGCAATCTGGAGGGCCCCAAGTGTGGTGTCATGCTATTGGGAAAAAAAAAAAATCCATCTCTGAAAGTCGGTTACATCAACTACCATTCATCCAGAGTAATGAGACCAGAGTAGAGAGGGAGTGGAAATCCAGGTAAAATAAAACCTGTGTTAATTCGACCATAAAATGCATTCAGTATGTTCACCATTGGGAGAAACATGTTAAGAGATTACTACAGACAGCAGGGGACATTTCCAGAGAGTTACTGCAGTATGCGTCTTGCACTATCTGGCAACATTTTGGAGACGGATACTGGGGGAAGGCAAGATGTGGTTTGAATAATAAATCCAATTTTCAGTGCATTCTGCTTCTCCTTCCTTCAGGACTGTTTTTGTTTCCAAAGTCAGATTAAGGCAGTATAAGGTGATATATACATGGCATTTCAAGTGAAGATGCAAGTACTTGTTTTTAGATAGTGTACCAGACAAATGGCTGCATACAAAGATTTTCCTCACCTCCATACACACTCCAGAAGAACTTGTTCCTTCTGTTTGGATTTATTTAAAAAAATTATCTGTTTGGCTTCTATTTTGATGGAATCAGTTACCCACCTCCTGTAATCTCTACCTCATCTTGCAGGGAAGCTGCAGAGGAGCTGAGGGAAGGAAGTCCAAATACCTCAATGCTTGAATTTTGTGAGCATCTTTATATACATATCTGCTAGGCTAATTTGTATTATAATTTAAAACTACATTTTGTTATTATTCAGGATTTGGAACTTTTTAGACTGATCAGTTTCAAAAATGAGTATACTTGGCCTCAAGGCATTAAAGTAGCAGTGACAATTCTGGGTGCACTTCCTCATTTTCCAAAAGAATATAGTAGGGCTAGAAAACATGTAGAAAAGGCAGCAAGAAAGGCTTAAGGAATTGAGTGGTTGCTCTATAAGGAAAGATTAAATAGAGTAGGACTCTGTCCTGGAAAAGGAAAGATGGAATAGGTGTGACAGAAAATAGTGAACTCATGAGTGACCCAGTAAAAGCGAATAAAGAATGACTATTCCCCGTTTCTCACAATAGAAATGCTAGGAAGGAGCTAAATCGTATTAAGTTTTAAAAAAAATGAGGTACTTTTCTTCCTTTTAACACACAAGTGATTACCACAGGATGTTGCAGAAGCTAAAAGTCTAAATGCATTAAGAAGGTGATTAGATAAAGTGATGGAAGAAAGTCTGTCAAGAGCTATTAAACACACAGACACAGATTCTATCTCAGGAAGTCCCTAAGCCACAGATTGCTGGAAGGTTGTACCAGGGGAAGCATCACTCTGCGCTGGCATTATTCTCACATTCTTCCCTGCAGTTGACCATTGTTAGAGACAGGATAATGAATGAGCTAAGTGGATCTTGGTCCGACCCAAATGGCCTTCTTCATCCTCTAAAATAAAAAAAAAGGAATCCACAGCTGTATTCTTCTAGCTGTATTCCTTTCTAGGCAGAGGAAGGATTTGCAGTGCAGCTGAAGTTCTGCTGTCTGCCAGCATCTCTGCGTTAGGAGTGCTTGAGGAAAGATGCAACTTATGGGAACTGCACCATTAAGTTGCACAAAAACAGCTGATAAAATATGTAGTTTTCTTTACCAGGTACAGTTTGACTGAAACTGAGGTGAAATCCATGCTCCTGCTGTTTTCTTGTACCGACTGGTGTTTGGCTTGTTAGCTGAATTGAATGGTTTTATGTTATTTTTCCATTTATGTTCCAGAAAGACTGATTATTCTCTTTGAGGTAAAATCATAGCAAGGTTTATGAAATGAAAATACTCACTGCAGAGTAGACCTCCATTTTTCTTTGTTTTGAAGAGTTGGCAGCTTGTTTAATACTATTTAAAATTATATTCACAAGGACACCTTAAAAAGATGGGAACAAGGAAGAGGAAAATGAGGATGAAACATTTGCATAGAAACTTAAAAAGATTTTGAGTGTCAAAGAGAAGACATCTACTCAGGCCTCATTTTTTTTAGCTTGCTGCAAGTTCATAACTGAAGAGAAGATAATACAGAGCTGAAATATATCATTCATCATCCAGGTCAAGTGAAGAGGTGGAATTTACAGGAAATCATCTAGTACTGTCTTGAAAACTGGGGCTAGTGACACTTGCAGGTTTGTTATGCTGAGACCTCCTCTCCAGAACTTTTTTTGTTGTTCAGAGTATTACAGTAATGACAGCTGTGCTAGCCTCTTCCTCTCTTGATGCTGAAGAAACATCTTTAACTATTTATTTCCAACAAGTCACACAGTGTCAACTCTTCATTTTCCAAAGCTCTTTTGTACTCCTTCTCCACACCAGAGATACCCTAAAGCCAGTGAGGTAAGGGCAGCAGAAATTTCTTGTAGCACAATTTGTGCCGTTCTAGAGAAAGAGGGCATAACTGGTATGCCTGTGAACACTAGAAAACAGAATAAGTATTGGAGAGGCAGAATTTCAGCTTTTGATTTACCTCCTTGTAGTCGCGATTTCTCTTCTCTTTTATAAATCCCAAAGAGTGATAATAAGGACAATTCTGCCAGTTTTTCCATCTTGTTGATTACATCTTTGGTGGCCCATGCAGGGAGAGTATAATTGTGAATACCCTAGTAATAAAGAAAAACAAAATAATGGGTTTTTTTTGTCTACTGCCTCTTGCCCAGCCTCACACTACTCTATTTAGATTCTTTGAGGCTGTCCTGCAATTCTTTGCCCAATGTGGTTTTGTTCATCAGCGTGCCCTGAATTACAATTTCTATAGCAGCATATTGGGGAGGAAAATGAAGGAATGAAGGGATTGGATTTCAGTACTAGGCTTCAGGATAAAACATCAAATGGAAACAACAGGTTTCCCAAGCTGTAAACCATGTTTTGGGGTTATCATTTACCAATGCACTAAATTAGAAGTTAGGTTCAAATTAAAAAAAGAAAAAATAAATAAACCAACAAAATAGAAATCCAGGAGAGAAGGCAAACTCATTCCTATGAAACTGTATTGCAATCTTTCACCTGAAACCCAGTTTAAGTGTTATATTCTTTCCCAACCTCTATTGCTTTAGTATTACCTCACAGTGTAGGGTATCATATGTATTCCAGAGCTGGAAGTTGTCCAGTATTTTAAGATTATTTAGTTCAAGTCCTGTGTCAACTGCCATTGTTTGTAAGAAATCCTGGAGAAAAGAAAAGTGAAGAGTATACCACAAATACTCAGTACAGGTGGAACATATGTTAGCACCCAACCTGACAAGACAGTAGTATTTCACACAGGGAAACCCTTGTAGCAGAATATTTTGCTTGCAGATTTCATTTTGTAGCCATTTCAAGGTACTGATCTCTATTTCAGACACTTTTTTCTCAGCCCTAATTTTAAGAGTCCTCAAGGTTTTAATTTTGTCATTTGTAAATTTTTTTTGCATGTATTTATTTTTGCATTCTAGAAAAATTAAACAATGAAATTCTGTAACTTCTACATCTTAATTACTTTCCTCCTACTTAGATTTTGTTTCCTTTTAATTTTGTCTTACCATGTATGGTTGTATTCTGTTTTGAAATTCACTGGAAGTTTGTGTTTCATTCTGAAGTGTGTCAAAACGTGGACAGTCAGGCAGAGGAAAATGCAGCCTCTGAAACAAGAGAAGTGGAACTTAGAATAGTTCCAGAATTAAGCAATACATGTCTATTTTTTTTTGTTCCCAAAATGAAGCATTACACCTCTAGATTTTCTGTTGCTGAAGTTGCTGATGTAGTACTTGTTAGATAGATTCCTGGCTCTGCTCCATCTTCTCCATAATGGTTTGTTTGGGTACCTTGTTCCTGAATTCAGTTAACATAAGCGACAGGCTGAGGTAACCTGACTACCTGTGGCTGTGATAGGTTGATTTCCCTCAGTTCAAGTGAGTTCGGGAAAAAGAAATTATGCCAGTCTGTCGGGAGATGGCTTTGAGAAATGGATCAGGGTCTACAATCAGGAATTTTAATCATTTTGCTCTTAATTTCTGCAACCCTCCAGATCCATCTTGACTCTGGCTGGTGCTGGAATCTGAATTACTTCTCTATCTATGCATCCTACTCTCCTCTCCTTGGAGGTAAGCAGTGTATTACGGTAAACTTTTTAAGTACCACTTAATGGACAGAACTCGAAACAAGGCTGACAAATTGCACTCCTGAAATATCAAAAAGCTATGGGCCTAATGGCTCTGTTCTTATTTAGGGATATGGCTGACTTCTCATAACTCCGAGTGTATGCGTTGGGAGGTCATCCAATAATACATATTTGATCTGAACCATGTGGGAATACGTATGTGTCCATCAGACTCTGTGCTTTGGCAAATACGGTTTTATGCCACCTGCAGGAGAACAGACGATACCTGATCCAGCACAAAGTGTCAGTAGAAAGTTACGATAAGTGACATAAGTTTATGCTGGTTCAGCACCTTATGTCACATCACTAGAGCCTTTTTGACCCAGCACCAATAGTATCCTGTAACCATACAAATCATTTCAAGGAACTGACTTAATATACAATGGAGAAATCTCTTTAGATGCTTCTAGGAAGACTCCATGTCATTTAAGTTCAATATCTGTGGATTATGTATGTGCAAGGATGTCTCTCTCGAGGTGAACGTTAGCAGGCTGCATTTCCAGCATGTCCCTTTCCTCTTTGATTTCTCAATGTGGAGCTTGCAGCTGACCCTGGCACACACTTGGACAGGTTTCCAAGGGTGCATTTTTTCTGTAACAGCAGCACACTGGAGGGTGAAGGCTCAAAGACATGATATGAAACCGGGAAATATTGTTTAATTACACAATAAGAAATGTTTCTCTTGCTATATGGCTTAATTATCCCCCTCTAGGTGTTACTAATTAAGCCACTCCCTTTGGCCTCATTAAGCAATGCTCGCTACTGTTGCTTGTCAGGTCTTGATAGATCTCAGCGGCTGAAAGATAAACTGTGATTAGGTTTCTTTACAGGACTGTTCTTGGCCTCAATTTCCCACTTTGTGTTGCTTAGGGCTTGAAAATACCCTCAGACATCTGCTTGGTTTAACAAGGGAACAATGCTTTTTCCAGGCAGTTATCATATTTAACAGGAGTTTTGAATTGCCACAGAGGAGTGTTTCAGTGGAACATCAACAGCTACTTTTGAAGCAGCTGCACAAGTGATGAGGTCCTAGAGATTCCTACATATGAGTTTGTCTTCTTTAAACAGGTTATTGCACTGCACTGTGATCCCCCTAAGGGCTTTGAGGTTTTATCTGGCCAAAGCTCAGACTGCTTTGATGCTTTTTGGTCTTCTGGTGAAATAGCTTCCTCTAGAGTCCCACATTTAAATAACAGTGACAGCATTCTTTTCTTTTGAGGGATGGAGTTAAGTTTCTAACTGAATCACCTTGTGCCTAACTCAGTTTGTGGAAGCCCCTTTTCTCTGTACCGGCTTTCAAGCTTGGCCTTCGATAGAGGAGGAATGCAGATGGGAGGCGGATACGACCGCCCCCTAATGACAGAGTCCATCCTCTGATGCCAGCAACTGGATAGGTAGTTATTTAATAGGGCTTTTGTATGCATTTCCTTAAAGTCAACTTCTGTCCTCAAAGGCAGAAAAGAATTAGCCTTTAAGTCATTACACTCAGCAGCTTTTTGTCCTTGTTCAACATGCTATTGCTTACACAGTCCTTGTAACAGGAGGCAGTGAAATGAAAAACTAAACCTGAGTCAGCCAGAGAGAGCTACGTACAGTAGAACTTCTACAGGACCTATTATTCAGGTAGGTCTGCTCTTATGAACCACAAGGCAAGTGCTAGGGTTTCATTAAGTGTTTGTGTAGCACTGAGCATAAAAGGGCCCTTGTCTGTAATTAGGGTGCCTAAGTGCTACCAGAATGGGAAAGTAATAATTGAGAGGTCATTACAGAGGGGTCAAAATTCCATTCCTTGAATAAACTATGCAACAGACTTGCCAAGGAGGAGAGGTCTGTATAGCTGATGGGTGCTTAGAAAGGCACTTGTTCTCTGTAAAGATTTAGAGCAACTCCGTTGTAATACTTTACAAAAATGTCCTTGCCAGGAGAAATGTGAGAGCTATACCTTGAAGAAAATGGTAGTGGGGATGACAATTCATGTATTCTGCAACTATAGAGGGAGGATTTTCATGCACCATTACAGTTGACCTGTGACGTGCTTGTCAGCCAGTAGCTGCAGTTGATGTTTTCTATTAGACTGAACTCAAAAAGAACAAAAATTATTTTTTAGCCTCTTTCCCACTTTTTTCTCCTGTTAGCTTTTGGGAAAGTTTAAGGCAGTGTAAGAAGTGTCCAGCCAGTACTCACCCGGTCTGTTGATTTTTGCAAAACATGCACTGGAATGGGTTGCCAGAGAAGCTCAGGGTTCCAAATTTGGCTGCTGGTTGGTGGAAAGAGGCCAGAAAGGTACGACTGGGCACTCATAATGGTGCGATCGTAATCTGTGCTTTGGATGTAAAACTGAGGATAGAATGGCAAAGAGTTAGAAAGAATTCTAAAATTCTGTTATCCACCTGCTACACCTCAGGAACCATAAACCTCTCTGAGGAGCATGGCAAAGCTGTAGGCTTCTCTGCCTTCCCATCAATGCATCCCTCACCTATAGACTCAAAGAGTCGTGATATCTTCCCCTCAAGGGAACTGTAGCGTATGACAAGCGCACCCAAATGACTGTTAGGCCTCTCTTTTACCGGATGCAGTATGTGAGCGTGGCCCATCCCATGGCCAGGTAGGCATTCACTGCTCAACAGGGTAGAACAATACTGGGCCACTATGTATAAACCTCCTGTTCATTCCGTGGAGTGAAGCTGGTCAGTCTGGGAAAACTGGGCAGTGGAAAAACCAAACTGAACATTGGAGCTGAAAGTTACATTAGTCCATGTTTTTACCTTGACATAAAAGCCTGGCTTTCAAAAAATGTTCTTCTATCACCTTAATTTTTCCATTAATGGAAGGAATATGATGATGTGCTTTTATTTAGTGCCAGCCTATAGTTGCACTAGGCCAGAGAAATGTCCTCCAGACAATTCTGCTATATACCTCTTGCCGATTGTATGTGCTGTTCAAAAAGTTGGAATATCTTTCCCTTGTGTACTGTCCAAGTTCAAACAGCTGCCGCATTCCAGTCTGCAAGGCAAGCAGAGAGATGACTATTAGATTAAAGTATCTGGAGAATATTAATGTAGAAGTTTAATTTCTGTTTTCTTTTTTGTCTTCAGCAATCAGTTTTGAAGTGATCATTAACAACTTTCATAATGTATATGTTGTAGGTGGTCCAGAATATCTAACAGAAATACACATTTGTATATGAAAAAAATCATACATTCTGAAATGCTAAGATTCCAATGTCTGCTACCAGAAACGCAATGAGCCTGATTCTATACCAATATTGTTTCCACAGTGCTGTAGCTCTGTAGATGTTCCTGAAGTTATTGATGACTGACATTGTTCTTTACAGTGTATGTCGGTGTATTGGTTTTGCCTGGCTGGATTTCAGCGGGGGAGGGGGCAGTAGGGTGGCTTCTGCAAGAAGCTGCTAGAAGCTTCCTGAGTCCAACAGAGCCGATGCCAGCCGGCTCCAAACAGGGACCTGCTGCTGGCCAAGTCTGAGCCTGTCAGTAAAATGATAGGAGAGGGACACCTCTGTGAAAACATGTTTAAGAACAGGCGAAAAGAACTGCACCACAACAGCTGGCAGAGAGCTGGAGGAGTGAGAATATGTGAAGACTCCAAGGTCAGTGAAGAAGGAGTGGGGAGAGGATGTGCTCCAGGCGCCAGAGCA
>NW_009694183.1:0-263 GCF_000703405.1 Apaloderma vittatum
CGGGGTGGTTTTGGGGTTTGTTTTTCGTTTTCAATCAAGCAGCACACGCACCCCACCCGAGGAAAAAGGGCTGTGAGGGATTTTAAAGTGCCTGGTTCCCAGCCCGCCCCGCTTAGGACCAACTTCCAGAAGGCAGGAGTGGAAAAAATAAATAAATTAGTAGCATATCGTTTATTTGAGTCAGGTTACAATACACAGACACGTAGGACAGTGCAGTTCTTACTGAGATTATTTTTGCATCGGCAGGGAAAGCGCGGCAATCC
>NW_009694183.1:294-12354 GCF_000703405.1 Apaloderma vittatum
CCAGCAATCCAGCAGCAACTCCGAAGGTGCTTGCATGAACACAGACACTGGGATACACGTAGTTTCACAGTTTTAACCGCGGTATGTTACAACTTTACACTTTAAATTACTACACCAGAGTTTGAGTAACATTGGTTATACATCAGCAATGGTCCCACTGTTTGGGATACAATCAGACCCAAGATGAGAACACAGTAAACAAAATGAAAAACAACCAGCAGTAAAAAAAAAAACCCAACCCAGTTGTGGCTTATGGGAATGAGAGGCACCCTCCCCTCCAGCAGGAGAAGTTACAGCTCGTTACCACGCTAACGGATCTTCCTGTACCTATGAGCAAAACTCCCCCCCGACCCTTAAAATCTCTTCTGGAAACGAAACAAGAGTAGAGAAAAAAAACGGTGAGAGATAGTATTAAATACAGCAGGTAACATACAGAATATGACAAGTTTTGGTTTTTATTAGAGCAAGTTTCTATTGTTATACAACAGTTGCGTCGCACAGTCTGACAAGGCAGCTCAGCGTGTCCGGAGGAGCTCTGCACGCCGCAGCCTGCGTGGTGTCCGCGTGCACAGGCTTCTGTCCCCTCCCCGTGACACCCGGGGCCGCACGCCGCAATCACATGGTCATGTGCTCCGGTAACACGTAGGATATGTCGTCCCACGGGTGACGGTACAGGCCTTGCTTCAACCGCTTCTGATCCAGGTAGTGCCCTACAACAAAGCGGCTTAACATTAACACCACTTCTGCTCCTCCTCCCCTGAAGCGACGCTTTTGGGATCCCTGCAGCCAGGAGCCTGCAGCCCCCGGAGGCTTGGCCCTCACCCCCGAGGCGGTGGACGGGGCAGGGATGGGGAAGCTTACCGATGAATCCCATACTCCTGCCTAGCACAAAGATGCCGTTAAGAGCTCCTATATCGATATATTCATCTGCTTCTTCCCTGCAAGAGAAAGCAAATAGTTCCTCGCTGTGCTCTAGTTAAGGAACCGATCTTAGAAAAGCTGTGAGCCTGCAGCAACACCAACTTCACGTGATCCTTTTGGGATCCCAGCCCAGCGGCTCCCATCAGCCGTACAGGGCCGTGATCGAAGAGAAACAAGCCCCTACGTACTCACCGTGTGAAAGAGCCGCAGTTCCTGAGTACGTCAACAAAGGCAACTCCAATAAAGCCGTCTACATTCAGGATGAGGTTTGGTTTCTGCAGGAAAAATGAAAACACACTCCAATAAAGGCCAGCAGCGGGAAATGACATTCACCTCACGGCTCCCAGCCTCAGGGGTGACACAAGGGGTGCGCGCAGGTGTGGGCACACGAGCCTCTAGATAAGAGGAGGCTGCGCGGCAGCTTGAGCAAGAGGCACATTTAACGGGAGTAACGGAAAATCTGCCCCAGACGATGGGGTTTGGTTTGTTCTGCGTCTTCCCGGCATCCAGCAAATGCCCTCAGCCTTCCCGAGCTGTAGCTGTACTCGGCCTCGAGTCTACCCCAGAAAGACAAAACCCCAGCAACAACTTGTGAAGTGCTGCGGTTAAAATATAAACCCCTGGTCGCTTTTCCTGCAGTACAAGAGAGTGCTCAAGAGCAGCTCAACGCTGATGCACTTCACCTTGGAAGTTGTGATCTTTTCTACTTCAAGTGCATAGTCCAGCAGCGGGGTGGCAGGGAAATGCTGCTTCACGTAGTCCTTGAGAATCTGAACTCTCATGTCTGGGTTATTTATCTGCAAGTTAAGAACACGTTACAGTCACTGATGTTGCCTCATACTGGCCACAAGCTTTACTGTTTGCAGTGACGAAAGGCCAAAGATTAAAGCAAAAGAAACAGCTCCTCTCAAAACTTTGCCTTCTGAAATAACAGGGTCAAGTTTGGGAAAGATAGCGGAGCCTCACTGAACAGAGGGATTAAAGAACAAACAGACCTTGAATGGAGGAATGAAAGAAACTCCCTCGGTGTATGCTCAGACACAACAAATATTGCTCAAGGTCTGTAACTTGGGTGACGGTAGGGTGAAAACCTCACCGCCTGGTTGGAAAAATGCCCCCTCCCCAAGAAGCCCCTCACTCCGCCAACAGAAGAACACCGATCTGAACGAAAGTCAAGGAAGAAACTAAGCGACAGGATTTCCCACGGCGTCAGAGGCGTGTACTTTGTGCTCTGGATGGGATAAACGTGCCGCGTAGCTGCACCCGGGGCTGCTCGCTTCGTGGAGTTCCCACCCAGCGCCCGGCTCTGCGCAGGAAGGCGGCAAACAAAAATGTCTCGACTCCGTGCAGGTCAGCTCGTCACACACCGGGGACAAAAACGCAGATCTGGGACACCGGCAGGTTTAGGAATTTTGGTCAGGAGGTGCCTCTGAAAGTTGCCAGTTTCCTTCCCTTCATTTTTGTCTCTCCCCCACCTTTCCACAGGGAAAAGAACAACGACTCCGATTCGTACTGCTGCAGCTTTCTTACGGATTTGACTCTGTGCCCGATGCCCATGATGAGTTTCCCTTCTTTCTTCATCTTATTCACGAACTCCATGGGGATCATCCCGCTGTCAAAGGCTTTGCTGAACATTTTGGCTGCAGCGTCCAGCGCTCCACCAAACCGGTCGCCCTGGGTGCCAGACACAAGGGAGTTACAGCAAAGGGCTCCACAGCTCAGGCACAAAACCAGCACAAGATCACCCTCCCCGCGTGCCCTGCCTGTCACCGCAACACTCATGAACCTAAAACGAGGCAGGCACCTGTGACAAAGCGCCTGTTTGTAGCGCAAGTGCCGACGTGTAGCCCGCTACAGACGGGGTGTGGGGAGAAATTCAGTCTAAAGTTTGCTTTATTCACATTTTCACTCATCAGTCTTGGAAGAGACTAGGCAGCCATGCAGGAACAATGCTGACAGCAGTTTGGCCTCTACAAAAATATTCCTAGATTCAAACCAGAGACAAAGTAGTCTTGCATACTAAAAGAACAGACTACATCTTAAATTCAACAGAAATTCAAATTGTGAGGCAACAGACACAACCTGGCCGTGGCTCTGCAGCCAATCTAAATCTTAAATTAACAGTAATAAAACAGAGAGAAATGAGTGACAAAGCTCAGGTACTTACGATGGTAAGAAGGCCTGAAGTGAGACTCGAGACAAGATCTTTGCCAGCTCTGGCGCAGACGATGGTGTTGTGGGCGCCGGACACGGCCGGCCCGTGATCTGCCGTGACCATCAGGCACATCTCGATGAACTGGCAGGCGTACTTGGGTAACCTGGGCCAGAGAGACAACCAAGTCGTTCAGGAGAAAGAAAACTGAGTAACCAGACTCGGGTGTCACGCTGCCCAGGGATTTCTGGTTTAGGTGAACGCTCCAAAGGAGCGGAACAGAGACAGGGAGCTGCAGGGTCACAGGGGGCACACAGAGGCGGCATTTCCAATGACTCTACATTCACAGAGGAATCCTGGAGTTACTTTTGTGTTTAAAATCCTACTAATAAATAAGCAAAACTTCACGGTGAAGAACGTGGGAGCTTTCACAGCCAGCTGCCTCACCTCCTTTGAAACCAGAGCAGGCCCAGAACCCCTCCGATCCCCATCTCTTCTTTGAAGACCTCGGTGATCGGCATCCCAGCATAGATCAGCTCCTGACCTCTCTCATCACAGATGCTGGTCATAAAGGAGGCTGGTTTGCGGATCAGACCCAGCTCCTGAAATAAATCGCAGCACAAAGATGGGATTTTCAGCGCTCCACGTGAGAAGCAAGGGACAGCAGGAGACAAAGGGGTCAGACAAGAATTCCTGAAGCTTGCCCTCAGAGCCGCTTCCACAGCCCAGGGGCAGCGTTGCCAGCTCACAGATAATCCCAGATAACAACACGAAGTGCCAGATAAAACCCCGAGGCAACACCACCATCGGCATAAGCGTCCAGAACCACAGCAGCTGGGCTGCCTGGTTTCTGAGGAAACAAGAAGTGGGTAGAACAGCAGAGCTCACCCTGGCCCAGGAGTAATCCATAGGCACGGTCGGAGGAGGCACTTCCTCGGCCGGTTCAATCACTCTTTTGGCCACCAGATCCTGGTAGACAGACCTAGGGGGAAAATCCATTTATTAAGTCCTTTTAAGAGACCCAAGTGAGGTGGTCTTAAACTGGACCTTAAAAACCCAGAAGAAATAGAAGTTGGCTTTCCTTAGGCAGGAATATGTTCCCTCATCAGGCTGGAATCGGAGCCCTAACAGCTTCTGTCCCCGCCTGGAGGTGCCCTGTCACCACGACTTACTGAATGACCTCTCCCAGCTCATCAAAACTCCGGGGAACAAACACACCGGCTTCTTTCAAGGCTTGATTCTTCGCAACGGCAGTTTCGGAAGCCTGGTTGGCACAAGCTCCTGCGTGGCCAAACTGCACCTACAGACAAGAGAAGAGACAGCAGTAAGGAGCAGAAGTTCCTCACCTGCGCAGAGTAGAGCAGAATAAAGAACTGGCCAGGAGCCGGGTGACAGAGGAAGGCCAGTGACCGCACACCCGCTGCGTTTTTGGGCTAACACAACTCTTGGCACTGCAATGTGCACAGTGTTTTCCCATCTGAATCGCCCCAGGCTCATCCATCGATGTCCTGCCTCCCTAAACTTACCCCGGCTCTCCAGAGCCGCTCCCCAGACGCCTTTCCCCACCCCAGGGCAGAAGCAGGTGGTTGCTGGAGTCCCCTGGGAGCTCTGGGCTCCCTTTCCAAGTACACAGAACCCTCTGGAAATATCCAGAGGCACAGAAAGCTTTTACCATTTATATGTATTAACTTCTGCGGGTTAGGCTGCTACTGGCAATTCTGGGAGGTTTAGACACAGCAGAAGTTGGGCTTTTTCTTCCTGTTGTCGATATTTTACGCATTCGTCCCCAGTTTTGTGCGTACCTCTGAAGAGAACATGGTGGCACAAGTACCGATACACCAGCACACCACCGGCTTGGTGATACGGCCTTCTTTGATACCCCTGCAGATCTTGTACTCCTCTGTGCCTCCAATCTGCAGAGAGAAAGAGAGTTGAGCTTGTTCAAAACGGCACTTTTGTAGAAAGCAGCTCCGAGATACCCATGGAAACATTACTTGGATTTTCTTTTTTTCCCTTTTTCATTGAGTAACAGCTGAAGTCTCAGAACTTTATATATACTTTTCATGTAGGGGAGACTATGTTTGTGGAACACGTTCAGTTTCTTTCAATTAAAGCAGCATGGAACGAGACTTGAGATACTCAAGAGCAGTATGATCAGCTGCCACTGAGCCCCAGCTGTTACTCGGCTTCCTTGCACCCAGGTCAGCTGCTCCCAAAACAAAACACGTGGGTGTTTCTCAGATAGGAGTGAACTAGTCTCACTCACCTCTCCGAGCACTACAATCATTTTCACTCCGGGAGTATCCTGATAACGCAAGACATGATCCATAAAAGTCGAGCCGGGATATCTGCGTGGAACACAGGGAAAATGGCAGAAGCTGAATTTGTTCCATAAGCTTTTCTGAGAGAAGAAAAGCTACCAGCTAGCCTGTCCAACTTAAAAGAAACGCTGTCTCTGGTGAAGATGCAGACTCCTACCTGTCTCCTCCAATGGCCACCCCTTCATAGACCCCGTCGGTGGTTCGGGAGATGATGTTGTTGAGCTCGTTGGACATCCCTCCGGACCGCGAGACATACGCCACGCTGCCGGGACGGTACAGCTTCGACGCCAGGATATTATCCAGCATGCCTCCTGTGTTGCCTATTTTAAAGCAACCTGGTTTGATTCCACCAACCTGCAAAGAAATTAGAGAAAGTATGTAAATCCCTTTACACATGTTTCTGTAAGATAGTTTGTCAGCATTTATACAAACAATGGGACCTTAAAATAAGAAACTAACATGCACTTTCCGTGGCTAAAGACAAAAGGGATCCTGGGATATACTCTGTCCTTCAGAGAACATCAGTCTGAAGGTTAAGACAGATGGACAAGAGAAGGCAAAACTCATCAGCACTCACGGTTGCCGGCCCAATGATCGTGACTCCTTTTTTATCAGCTGTCTTGATGAGTTTGCGTGTCAAGGCCTCTGGAATGCCCTCGGCGATAATGGCGATGGTGCGGATCTGCGCCAAGGGAACCAAAACCATTAGTACCCCCAGTGTCACCACCCTAACGAACGGGGCAGGCCAGAGCAGGCACACAGAGCTCAGGGTGGGGAGGGGACACGATCTGTGCCTGCCCCTTGCCAGACCTCTGGGAGGTCACAGTGTGACCCCCCCAGGGCTGAGACCTCCCCAGCAGTCCCCGTGCACTGCTCAGAGAATTGTTTCTCTCCCCCTTGCACACGAGGGGAGCCCTATATTTGCACCAACCCCAAGCAGTCGCTCCTAACAGACGTGCCCTGTCCCTCCTACACAAACTGCGAGCCCAGCGTTGGGATTTGCACCGCAACTCCAGCACCCAGCGCAGGGCCTCTGAGGAGCTGGAACCGAGGTATATTTATCTGCCAGGCTGGAACACCAAGACAATGTGCGAATGCCGTCACGGTTTAAGGAACACCAGCACCCTGCTGACAAGATCTTCCTTCATTTCTTGGGCTTCTTCTGGACCCCTCGCTCACCTGCGGATAGTTCATGGTTTCAACGGTGCTGTCGTACGCAGAGCGCAGAGAGGCGAAGTTGATGAGAACGTCCACCTCCGGGTGTTTCCTCATGGCATCCGACATGTTCTTGTAGACTGGGATCAGGATTTCTTTGTGGCCCCAGTAGAACTTCTGCCTGTGGTCACCACTGTGGGGGAGAAGATGACAAAGCCCTGACCCTTAAAGCTACTGGGAAGATGAAGGGACACAGAGCATGCAGACAGAGGAGCTGACAAATCCCAGTTCTCAGACACCAAGGCTGACTGCAAGACACTCACTAGCAAGCGAACTACATGGGGAGGGACCGTACTAACGGCAGAAGGTTCTTCAGAGGATAGAACAGAGCAGCGTATGGAAGGAGACGGGCTAATGGGGACAGAGGCATCCAGCAAGATGAATAAGCTCTCCCACAGTGAAGTTACCAGAGCCTCAATTCTACTCCAGGCTGGAAGACAGAATGAGGCACAGAAAGAGAAATGAATGAGGTGCGTGCAAAGCTGCGGTACTGGGCTGGAACAAGGACTGGGCTGGGGAAACAGGAAACCAGCATCGGCGGTGAAGAGCCAGGACAGCACCGCGAGGGTCAGCCGGCTTCTCCCGAGACTCTTCCCACCCTGCCCCACACAGGCTGGAGGAGACGCGCCGGCGAAGGTCCCAGCGCAGGGGCTGCCCCTCACACAGAGGTTCTCATGGAATTCACCAGAGGCTGCGCTGCTCCGTCACTGAGAGTGCTCCGTCACTGCAGAGTGCAGACGGGCTGTGTCCCCAGACTGGTACGTTCATACGGAACATCCCAGGTTTTGCCAGCCTGGCTTCCTCCAAAAGGTCAACCAGAATCAGGTAATTATCCCAACAGGTGGTTTTTGGTTTGTTTTTTTCATTAAACAACTGCAACACTGCAAGGGGTTGCCACTCATCTATAGATGTGGCTCTGCCCGTGCTCAGTTTTAGCACCCCGAGGCTTGTGCTTGCTGGGAAGTTATTACAGAGCTGCAATTATCATCAGAGCCGCAGATTAACAGCACCAGGTACTTCACATCAAGAGGCAAAATGCTCTGCAGGACCGAGGCTGATTAGACATCAGCTCTCCTGGATGTCTGTAAATACCAGAGGAACTGAACAAACCTCCTACCTGCGTACAGGCTCCCGTCCTGCTGCCCGGGCTGCGGGCACGCACCCGCTCCTGCCCCCCCGCCATCTGACAGGGAGACCCCCCCACCCGCTCCCGAGGCACCGTAACAACGCTCCAGCTCCCGGCAGCTCCTCCCGAGGCCGATCTGAAGCCCCTCCAGCCCTCAGCTGTGGGGATAAGGTAGCAGAGGGTGAATACCACAGAATTCTCCAACCCGCTGAGGGACCCGCACCCTGCCTGCCTGCTGAGGAGCTGCTGCCACCATAGGACAGAGCAGGAACAAGAAGAACAGGGTTTGTTTGGTTTTTTTTTAATTTTGTTTGTCTGCTCCAGTCTATAGCAGAGCTGCTCTGATCCTGACTAGTATTTGGAGTGGACAATTCCAGCTGCTGCAGGCACAGATCGAGATGTCTGGGACAAGCACACAGCCAAGGGCGCAGGAGTGGAGGAAACCCCACGTGGCCTCGCTGGCCCTGCTGAGCCCGTGGGCTGCTGAGGAGAGCCCAGCTCACCACCCTTCCTCACTTGAACGAGCATAAAGTGGGACACAATTTACACGGCTGATGTCAAGCTGTCGGAACAGAGCAGCCCAAAGCCAGCGGTTGAAAGGAACAGGGAGCAGTCTGCAAAGCCAGCCTGAGGGTGGAAGGGAGCGCAGGAGGTGTTACAGCAGAGATGTAGCCCAGGGCACAGCCACGCTCCACAACAGCAGAGGCTGGGAGAGGGGGAAGCCGACAGGAGAATTCGAGGAGCAGTCAGAAAAATAACACAGTCAGCACGGGCTACTTACGTGAACGGATAAACCATGGCAGCGACCGAGGGTTCATCCCGGGAGCAAATATAATCAAAGTCCAGCATCCCTTGCACAGCCCGTGTCTGCATGCCCCAAATGATGGCCTTGGTGTGACGACTGAACAGGGTTGTAGCTTTACCTGCTCAGAGAGAGAGGGGCAAGAAAGACCCAAAACACATTCAAAATCTGTACCTGTGCAAGACAATAGCTGCAACTTTTCCAAAACTCTGCTGAAAGTCTCCCGGATGAGCAGAGTCCCCTCCCTCCAGAGGACACGCTACAGGTGACCTGCAGGAGGTCGTAGAAGGAAGAAACTGTAGATGAAGCAGCATCCCCCTCCCCAGGATCCCGAACACAACAGCCACTTTTGGGTTTCCCAAAATGGGAAAGGGCTTGATCACACGGGGAAGCTGGAGTAGGAGGAGGGGAGAAGTGAAAACTGTCTCTTCCTCTTCTCACGTCGGCCATTCGCTTTCCTCCCAGATAGTTTTATTCAGCAAAGCTGAAGAGGAAGCGACCTCTGAATTTTATTCATTTGTTTGCATACAGCCTACGGTCTGGGAGAAGCCCAGGAGGTTTGCCTCCCGTGTTTGTCAGGGCACCACAGTAGAATGATAGAAAATAAAAAGAAAAGCAGGAAATGGAAGGGACAAAGAAAGCAAAGTTGCTCTACACACTCAGCTTTTTGTTTTCAGGTGGGTTTTTTGACGATCGGAATCCAACACAAACCTGACAGCTCCAAGAATTTATCCGTGGCCCAAAATTTGGCTTCAGGGGACAGTCGCAGAAAAGACAATTTCAGCCAGTGAGGACAGATTGTTTGCTTAAAGTATATTTACCCTGCAAAACGAGCTCCTCCCTTTGACTCCTGGCAGAGTTCGTTTTTAAACTCTTCTGAGCTCAGAGCTGAACCAACTGCTGATGCCAACTCAGGCTGCCACTAATTTCTTTTTGGCTTTGAATCAAAGCTAAGAAGCATTAGAGATTAGACAGGATATCGTTCTTCTGCCTTGAACAAGAAGCCAGTCACTGCTCTCCAACCCTACATGATTCCGCAGTTCTGTGCTCATGGTCTAGATGCGCTGCCACAGGAGTTGTTATGAGAAAACTGCCTACCCTGAAAAATTCCATTTATTGTGCAGGTGCCTGCACGGAGGTGACATCAGTATTCACCGGAACAGGAAAATGCGGGCGCAGAAAGGTGATGCTGTGTGTCCAACACCACGCCAGGAAGAATCTGAGAGCTCCCCTTCTACCGCCGCTCCTCTTACAACAGGGAGATGGTGTGAAACGCTGCTTTGACCCCGATTCAGCAGTTTATTCTCATCCAGCACAGAGCTCAGAGAGTGCTTGAAGTCCCCGAAACCTCACTGAGCACAGGCTTTAATGGTTTGCCGAGCTGATAAGGCACCAAGAACATTTATTTCATCCAGCGACTTATGTGCCCTTCAAGGTTCATACGCATGGCCCCTGCGCTAGTTTGTTTTCTTTTGGAACAAAGTGCCAGTTACTGGGCACGGGTAGCTAATCCTGCTGTTTGAAAGCAAAAAGAAGAGAGCTTTGCACAATATGCCGAGGTCTGGTTTTCTCCTAACGATTGTACAGAGCAAGGGAAGAAAAATGAAAGTTTGTTTGAGACCTGTCCCTCTCTCCCCCAGAAATAAGAAGTTTTTGTGCAAAGGAGTACGTGAAGAAACAGATGAAAAGTTCACATGGTGAGAGCTAAATATGCTGGGCAGGAGGGAAGGACCAGACAACACTTCAAACTTTTGCACAGAAAAAACAGCAACAAAACCAAGAACTTAAAACGTCAGCTGCCAGCAAGGCCAGGCACACTCAGCTAGCCACACGTGTCCTACCTGAACCAGGTCTCGGAGCTGGGATTGAATCTGTTGAAGAGAGAATCACTCATGCAGTGATATGACAGGGCCGGCCGCTGTCCTCCCAACAGCTGGGCGCTGCGCGGGATGCCGCAGCCTCCCTCCTCCCCACAGCACCCAGCTCTTCGGGGTTTTGCTCTCGTTCGAACCCAAGCGGGCTGGAGCACTCTCCTCTGCACTTCCTCTCCGGATAGCCCGGCACCAAGCTTTGCCTTTTGCCACCTGGAGACTCGTTGCTTACCCCAGCGCGAGCACATCCGGGTTCAGGCAGCAGCTCCTTGCGCTGCAAGCTCCAGGCCATGCGCATTTCCAATCTATTTTTGAAGCATCGCTCGTGCAAAATGCTGCACGTGATGACTGTGAGAGCAGCAGTGGGTTTTGTGATGTGTTCCACCAGAATCAGACCCGAATCTTACTGTCATCATGTCACACTGTTGCAAACGAGGCCAGCACCTCCTCACCTCCAAGGGAGAAGGACCAGGACGTTGCTGAATTCTGTCTCTGCCCAGTTCTGCTGTTTTAAGCCCATAAAACATGCTCTTATCCCATAAGGCTTCCAAGAAACATGAGCAAAAAGCTGCCAAAGCTCTGGCATATCACCACACTAAAGAAGCTTCCTACAGACTTAAGGAAAAGAGAAACCAAGACCCAAGGCAAAAAGCTCCAGCACACCACACGGCGATCTGCGACCCTGACGGTGTGAGGAGCACGTCACAACTCCCACCGAGCTGACCATTCGCCCAGGACGCTGCAGAATGTACCGAGGACTTTCCAAACACCTGCACCTTCCAGCAGTGCCCCGGGGCACCCCACCAGCGGCTGAGCTGGGGAGCTGGGCTCTGCTCAGAAACCAAGGCACGGATGTTCCAACCTGCTGCCCTTGCCTGAGGGGGCAGGGAATGACGGAGTTCTCAGCCCGTGCTGTTCCCTTCAGAGCCACGTCCCAGATCGAGGCAACTCTGACTCATCTGGCGTGTGAGCTAACGGCACAACACGGGACAACATCCTGAGAGCACTGGACTGAATTCAAAACAGACAGGTACCACAAAATTGCTTCCTTTTATCTCTAGAAAAAAGCATCAGCCCAGTCCACGCTCTGTCAGTCGGAGCACAGAGAAGTGCTAGCAACCGCTCCCAGTGCTGGACTTACCCAGAGGTGCTGTTGGTTTTGCCTTCTTGGCTGGAGCAATATCATCCGGTTTGGACTCCGAGAAGGACGCCGTTCTGCTGGGTGCTGGAGTCTGAAAGATTCAGAAGCCAAGTCAGTGAGGCACAGGTAAGGCCTGGAGCACGCGGGAGATGGCTGCTTGTGCTGTGCTACTCTACGAACAGGAGCAAAGAAAATCCATTGCAAGATGACGTCATTTCAGTCAAGTGAGGGAAAACTGCTCAACAACCAAGTTCCCAGCAGAAGCAAGAGTGACACCAGTGGTTTTGAGGGGTCACATTTTGTGCACGAGCAAGGTGGATGCTGGGAGGGCCCCTCCTGACAAGCCAAGTTAAGTCACTGCCTAGAGCTTTCCTCGAGCTTCCTACAAACACAACAGTGGTCAAGATCTGTTTCCAACCTGTTTAGGTAGGGGAAGCCACCCCAGGAGGCTCCTCGGGCGCTCCCTCTCACGGAGGTGAGGGCACTCACCGAGGGGCTGCCGCTGGCGTTG
>NW_009694183.1:12384-22866 GCF_000703405.1 Apaloderma vittatum
GTGGGGGAGGGGCGGATGGCCGAGCGCCATCCCCACGATCGCCGTCATGTGAGTCTCTGTGCCGAAGACGTGGATGGGGATCCCAGTGGTCTTCCCTGCGTGTGGACACAGGAACAGTCAGCGTTGGGGGCGAAGGGACAGGAAGAGCTTCTGCCCAGGTGAAGCACTTTGCCTTGGAAAGGCTCAACAGAAAGCACACGGGAGAAATAAGAAACGAGAACAAAACTGAAGGAAAACGTTGGTCCTTACCAACTTCTCCCATGACACGCAATCCTTCCTGGTAGTTTGGGCCTCCTCTTCGCACAAAGATCCTCACCTCATGCTCCTTCAGAGGGCCTTGGTAATCCTTAATCGCTCTCACGATGCCCTAAAAGAAAGGCACAGGACAGGTGAGCTTACCCCGTCCCAACATCTCAGGTGCTCCTGGAAGGGTCGCGCTCCCACGGGGAGAAGGGCTGGGGTCAGTGCCTGGGGCA
Source organism: Apaloderma vittatum (assembly GCF_000703405.1). Classification (NCBI taxonomy): domain Eukaryota; kingdom Metazoa; phylum Chordata; class Aves; order Trogoniformes; family Trogonidae; genus Apaloderma; species Apaloderma vittatum. The sequence goes on from NW_009694183.1 coordinate 12,861, forward strand.
CTGGCTGAGAACTCCAAACACTCACTTTAAACGTAGCTGCTACGTTGGTGAAGTTTGCAATGCTGCCTCCGATGATCAGGATTTTACCTGGGGAAGACACAAGAATAAATAAAACTGTTTTAAGAACACAATGTGCTGAAAGATCTTGAAGCAGTTTAGGACACAAAGTGAAACAATGCTGCAGTCCAGACCAGCCAAGAGTTTGCAGAGCCTGGAAGACACAAGCTTTGAATCAAGCAAGAATTCTTTGGATAAGAATCTCCTGAGCCACGTTTGCTCCCATCTCTGAAGCAAGAGCTGACAGAAATCCATCGCTACTCCCTCGCAAGGCAGCAGTACATTAGAAGTTCTGCCAGAGAGGTCCAGGCGCAGCAGCAGCCCACATTTGTTCTGTTTTTCCCACACAAGCAGCTTCAGAGCTGAGCATCTTGGAAACTGCAGTGACTCTCTTACCTTCGGGGTGTTTCTCTCGGGTCATGAGGGAAAGAATAGTTTTAGCATAGTCATAGGTCTGTTGCTCACTCGGGGCTCCCGAGTATTCTCCGTAGTTCGCCAGTTCATTCACGCCCCCCAGGTCACAGATGGTGTCACTGTAAAAGAGAAAAGTTACAATTTTTGAGCCCCTGTAAAGGCCTTAGTAAAGCATTCCACATGCCTGGGTGAGTGGGACTCGGAACAGAGGTGGTCTCTCTGCAAACAGGCTGCTTTGCCCTCGGTGCCAGCCACGATTCACCGTGTTACACTCCCTAGATACGACGGGAACTCGGTGACCACCACAGCAGCAACATCGCCATCAGCAGCTTTCTGCCAGCTTGGTTCTTGCCAAGTGAAAAAGAAACCACATCTCAACCTCCCAGAACTAAATTATCTCTGTGGGACACCGTGTTCCACGCCTCGGTCAGCGATGTGCACAGCACCGGCACTCTGAAGGGCTCCCGAGCAGCCACGGTGTGGGGACGATCGCTTTAGAAGAGTCTCCTTTCCAGAGGCTGCGTCACTTATTTGCTTCCAGCACTGTAAATCCAACCCCTCTCCAGAAACCCTGTGTCCGTTACCTGTAGACCACAGAGGCACCACCACCGGCCACCATGGTCCAGATCCTGCCCTTGGGGTTGAGGATTGTGAGTTTCAAGCTGGCTCCGCTCTTGGCATCCAGATCGGCGATGTAGGCTTCCTGCGGAGAGAGCGGCACAAACCATCAGCCTCCTTCTGCACCGCCTGTTCCAGACCAGAGGCTGTGCCGTGCTGGCCCCCCCGGGCACACAGAGCTCCCCCATCGCCTCTCGGTGTGAGAACAACCGCAAGCGCCGTGTCTGTGAGGGCCAGAGCCCAGCTTCACCTCCCTGGCGCCAGGGCTGACCTGCGCTCTCCGGGAGAGAGCACTGAAACTGGACTGGACAGAGACAGCTCGCACACCCTCTCTCTAACAAATTCAAAGGGGATCAACCTGAGCATATGCTCAAATTTTGATTCTTGCTTGGAAAAAAATCAATCCATCATACCCTCCAAGGAATACACTGCCTTTCCAAGGCCTGCTGGCTTGTCTCGTGCTCGTCCCAGGTGAAGTCACAAGTGATGCTATAAAAAGCTTTGATATTACTTCATTTGCAGAGTGCAGATCCAGAAGCAGATTTTCCCTGTCTGCACATGAAAAACTCTGGAAATGCAGCCGATGGCTGGCTGTGTTTCACCCAGCCGTACCACACTGCCCTCTCCACAAACAGTGATCTTGTCTTCCAGTGCCCTGGGAAGCTCCTGGGTTCTATCAGTCGCAGAATCTGAACCGAAAAGTCTCGTCCTGACCTCAGCTGCAGACCAAGACCAGAGGAAATTTAAGATCCACATGCCCAGGGCTTCGTGCTCCCCGGCTGTGCTGCAGCCAAGACCGCAACCGGCAAGAGTGGCGTGATTGGGCTCAGGAGGGGGTTCCTGCGGCAGCACGGCGAGCTCGCCTGCTGAGCGGCACTTCATTGGGAGTTCATTAAAATTCTCGGCAAAGATGCCGCCACAACAACCTTCCTGGCGGCCTGCAGAGGGATGATTGAGAGACAACAACTGAACTAATCCTTTTAAGAGCAAATTGAGTTAAGTGTTGGCATCCAGCAAGCTACGTGGAGAGAAGTAGCTAAATGGATTTCCTGGCCGGGTTACAAAAACCTTCACCAAATGAAGCATAACTGTAATTATTAAAATTAAAAAGTCGGGACAGAAATCCTTTTGGAGACAGAAAGGGCACCTGAAATAAGTACCAGAACAACTGAGGAGAGAGCCCTGTTTCCAAGAGGTTTAGAAGCTGCTGGGAGGCTGTGGGAAGCAGCACTTGTGCAACCCGCAGTGCAAACCCAGGAATTCTGAGAGGGAACAGGCATTTCTGGCTTTTTAAAGTTTGCCTGCAGGCCTCTTCCTGGTCAGTGCTCTTCAGGAAAACAGGTGTATTAACATCTTTTTACTTCTGAGTTTGAGACTGTACAAGTGCAGAGCTTGGGCACACACAGCGAACTCAGAGAGAAGCCTCTGTCTGAAGAGGTCAGCGTGGGCTGTTACTCACCTCTGGGTAAGCTTCCCTGCCGAAGGGCGGGGGGAACTCCACGTCCCCCCACTTCACTTTGCAGATGTAATCAGCAGTCGCATCAATCTTGGCAGCCAAATCAATGATGTAGACGCCGTCGTTAGTCACTACTGCATTGGAAAATGTCGGAATTAGCTCTGTTTTGCGCAAAGCATGGCTGTGTTACAGACGTCCTCATAAAATCCGGTACCGAACAGAGATCATTACAGAAGCGGGGCCACCCGTGTTCCCCTCCCTGCCACTGGCCCAAATCCAGCGAGTCCCCCCGGCCACGGACCCGGTCCCGGCTCAGGTGCTGTTTTGTTCTGATCCAACAGAGCAATTTCTATGTTCTTCAGTTCTGACTTAACATCCCTTTCGACGGAATTTTTCATTTCCACCAGGGAATTAGCTAACAGAACTCCTGTAAGCAGCCCTCATTTGACTCCCGCAACTAATAGCTCCAGGACACATCTTGGCCACTTTTGTACTTCTCTGGCACGCGCCGCCCAGTAGTGCTGCGGACTGCTTAAACCCCACAAGGATAAAGTACATGTCTTGGCGTTCTAGAACAGAAAGTCCCGCTCCCAAGAACACCTGTTACCTAATGGATTGATCTCGAGGTACGTGAAATACAGATCTTCATAAAGGTTGAACAGGCCACAGATGAAGCTGGCCAAGACGCTGTAATAAAATTTAACACAAATTCATTAAAGCAGCCAAATCTAAAGCACAGCCTGCTCTGCTTCATTTATATTAGTGGCAATCTGTAAATGTACTCTGCATCCATTTCCTTCATTCTCATTCATCTTTCTCTGGAAGAAGCCTCGCTGACGACTCAAGGGAAGAAGACCTTGATGACTCATCTCAATTAGACTGCCACAAACTCTGCTGAGAACACAGTTGCTTGCAACTGTCCCAGAGATGTTTGGGCTGTTTAATCTCATCGAGAGGCACAAATGCATCATTGTCTCCCTGTCAGATATGCATCTTTGTCAGAACTAAGCTTCATTAGCTGGGATAGGGACAAGACCGCAGTAAAGTATGTTAGTGATGGGCTTCTTCAGCCTCTGGATGCTGAACAACGCCATCAGGATTAGGTGATGTTCAGAAACGTCATGACTCACCTAAAGATAACAAGGTATAGGCACCTAATTAAAGGGGATGCAGAAGCTTTGAGATGTGCAGATAATGTTGCTGTAAGCGTAGGCATAGCAAGAGAACGCTGCCAGAGTAAGGGACGGGACATTTCTGAACTACCAACCAGATTCGTATCTGATCACCATTCTACTATATACAAGAAACTCTTCCACGCTGGCACAGAGGATCAAAATTCAATACATGTCTCCAGCATCTCAGAGGTCAAGACTGCAGAAGACTGAGAAGTGCTCCTGTCCAGTGAAGGCTCAAAGCACTAAAACATTTCCTTCTGAGCGTTACAGGCGGCTCACTAAGGTCAAAGCCCTTGGATTTAGGATGCATGGCACATTCTTGAGAGCAGCGAGAAGGGTGAGGGGGCAAGCTTTAAGGCAAAACAGAACGAAGGGAAGTTGCTCTGAAATAAAGGAGAGGAACTTCTGGGCGGCTGGCCATGCCCAGAACCGGGCAGCTGTACTTACTCCTTTTTATTTGCTGGCGCATGCTGCAGGAGGTGTTTCTTCACATCCGATTCACTGAGCTTTTCATCCACTGCCACGAGCAACTTCTGAGCTTTGGCATCAACATCTCCCACATCCACACCCCCTTCGTGGTGGAAGAGCACGTAGTCTCCCTCACGGGCAGCATATATGCACACATAGAACTCTTCCTCCTGCAGAGACCACACGCATCAGCACTGTCAGCTCGGCCTCACGCTCCAAACTTCTGCTTTCTCCACTATATCAAGCCAGCCAAGCTGCACACAAGTCAAAAGAGATTTAAAAGCATTTTTTAATGCTTTATTTGGTATACTAACCTGTTTGTGAGGGACGAAGGGTTCAATCAGAAAATTCTTCAGGATTCCCTTAGCGTTTGCAATCTGTAGGAAGAGACGAGACAAACACCAGTGAACGCCTGTCGAATATGCGCGACAGCAAGCGAGCTCAACGCTGTTCTAAAGCCCATTCATCCACCTCTCTGCCATTCCCTGGGGAGCCACCCTCTTCCCTCACCAGCACCCAGCCACACCACTCAGCTCCCCAAAGGTCACAGGTGTCAACCACCTCCCCCTTCCCGACGGGGACAGCCATCCATCAGGATTACACCTGAACCGATGCTCTTCAGCTCCTGTGCCAGAGGCAGCGCCCTCACAGAGCCCTGCTCAGCACAGAGGAAAAGGGACGGCTTCAGCCTCCCGAAGCTTTGAAAAAACCAGAAGTGAGGGATCTCCTGAGGGGGACAGGGAGCGGCAGGAGCAGCGCTCGCCTGGGAGCGGTGTCAGAGGGTGGAGGGGCAGGAGAGCCCTCCAGGCGCTTCCCCCAGGGCCAGCCAGCTACAGGAGGTCTCAGGGCCTGTCCTGCGAGGGCTCCTTCCTGCACAAGATCTGAGCAGAAGGGAGAAGGACGCAGGTGTCCTCTTATCTCCTGTGCGGACACCGGGGGTGGAGATCTCAAGGTCGGCAGGAGAAGCCGCAAAGCAGGGAGTCTGGTGGTGGCAGGACAGCCCTGTTCTGGCTAAGCCACACGGACATCTGCAGATAAATGACTTCAACATATTCTTGAAGGCAGATAAAATTGCTTCAGCAATTGCCACAGCGCCCAGAGTGAGATTTTTTGCTTCATTATCCCCAAAATGCATATTACTGTTGACACCTCAATTATGTTAATGAGCTTAATGAAGTATGTGCTAAACATATGTGACTATACTACACGACTCTCCACCCAAATCATGTTAAACATCACCCCAGGGAGGGGGATAGATAAGGTCAGGATAAAAAGGATATCGAGGGAACACATTCCTGGGGGACAGGAGAAATTGCCAGGCTGCGCTCCTTCTCCTCCACCCGAGACGGGGACACCTTGGTAAGAGCTGTGCTTTCACCTTTTGGTCAAAAATACCAGGACAGCGTTTTGCTAGCACTGTAATCATATATCGGTGCTATTGCAGTGAGTGTATTTATCAATGGCCATCCCAAATCTGTTATTTCTGTCGCTTCAATAGTTTAACCAATCTTTGCAAAAGTGTCTCAGCAAAAGGACTGAGCAGGGCATTAGCAGCTCAGTCTATGAGCGGGAGGGCCGCTCTCAGCCACAGACCTTGGAGGTGACACCTGCCACCCACAGCCGAGTTCCCTGGCTCTGGGGACACCCCCACACAGACCATGGGCCACCATCCCTGGCCACAAGTCCCTGGCACAGCCCTTCCTTCAGACGTGGTGGGAGCATTGGGCTAAAGAAGCGATTCCAGCACCCGTCGCTTCCCCGACAGGCAGGCACAGTGTGGTACGGGAACCAGCCGCAACTCAGTCCCAGTAGGGCCGAGGCGTCAGAACTCTTATCAGCTCCCGAAGCGCAGCCGCAGGGATGGCAGGCGCTTCGTCATCGTTAGCTTCACACTGTCACTCCCGGGAGAATAAATATTACGAGCCAGCATCGACTTAAAATAAGGACTTGAAGTAACACTCAGTCATCAGCCAAAAGACAGGGGCTGGCTGGAAGAGGACAATTTTATGACAGCTTTTATATTTGTCTTGTTAAATCTGCCTTGGGTATTAAAGTGAGGCAGCTACGCCAGCCAGACGCAGCATTTGAGCTATCAACTGCCTCCCGGATGGAAGGGATTCTCAAAAGGGTCCCAGCTCCTGCTGAGCTCCCACCCCGGCCCCACACAGCACACGCCACGGCAACAGGGAGCACCGAGCCGCGCCTTCTACCGGTGCTCGTCCGTCAGCGGGGAGCTCACGCGTGGGACAGCCTCTCGCGTGCTTTGGCATCGGCTCCGCACGCGTCGCACACCCCCGCCTGCCAGAGCAATACCTGCACGCCAGCTCGCTCACCGTGGTTTCCTGGCCCAGGCGCTGTTTGAGCCAAACCTTCACCTGATCCAGAGTGAGGTTAATTCCAACCAGTCCAAGCTTCCCACGTCTCTTTATGAGCTGATCTGGCTTCACCACTAAACGCTACAACGTTGTGCAAAAGAGATTAAGAGCAAGAAGCATTAAAAAGTGATATTGGTCAAGCGATTCTCTGCAGATAGTGAAACAAAAAACTGCAGTAAATTCTGTACAGCAAATTTCTTTAATCTGTTGGCAAATCCATCTCCTGGTACCACATGCCTGCAGCCGAGTTTAGTTTTGTGCTGTACTTTTGAGAAGAGATGCCTTATTTCTACTCAGACCCGAGTTTACATCAGAGACCAAGGTGACAGTTTCCTTTGGCTTTTTTGATGAACTTGCTAGAACTCTTTTGAAGCAGCTGTTAGGACGAGGTGCATGTACTCACACTCTCTCCAAAACAAAAAAGCACGCTGAAAAGTGTACAGCACCCCATCAGCTTTGCAAACTGCCTTGGGAAGGTGCATCGTGAAACTGCAGCCCTTTCTGGCACTACAGAACTGCCTTAAGGGCCAGAGAGCATCTCGCTCCCTGCTGCCTTCCTGCAAGTCTTTTGAGAAGCTCTGCAGATACCTTCCTGCAACTCCCTCACACGCACAAGTATGGAATATTTATTTACTTAGTTTAGGGCTTCTGTCAGTCAGTCAGGGTCTGTGAAACATTCGTGTTCTACCGACCAACGACTGAATATAATTAACCACTGGAAAGAGGCCAGCCTGCCCAGCTAATAGGTACAGCTCTGGAGATTTTTTTCTCTACAGAAAGTGCATGGCTATGAAATGCAGAGAGAACTAAACTGTGGTGCATAGAAAAAGCAAAAAATGAAGTCTTCCCTAACGCTTTGCCTGGACGCAGGAAAACTGAGCAGCGCCTCACTGAACATCAGAGCTAGATGCAGAGAAAGCGCTCCAGGTTTTCAGAAAGTGAGGGTTTGAGAACAGGCACTGACACCTCAGGAGACTCTCGCTTTGTCCAAATTAGCCTCCATGACACCCCACGTGGTTATTGGCAGCTTCTGGCTTGCAGACACTCTGCTCACGTATTTCACAGTCCTTAAAAAAAAATTTTATAACCGTGCTCCCCTGGCAGGTGATACAAGAGCCTTGAAGCAAGGCTTGTTTCTTCATCAGCGTTGCAAATGAATGCTGCAGAGCAGCAGCAGCGACCGGTCCTTCCGGAAAGGACCCAAGCACAGTTCTGCTCCCGACCTGCCGCAGCACGACGTGCCGTGCCCGAAAGAGGCTCGGCCCTCACTCACCTCGCTCAGGAGCCACGGGTGGTCCTGGGTGAGCCGTGCCCAGTCGGTGGCCGGTGTGACTCGGGCATACTTGAAGCGGTTCTGGATGGCAGAGGATGTGCAGATGTACTTATACAAGAACTCCTTCCCCGTCTGCTCGGAGATGGCTTTGGCTGACATGGCTACCTAGTCTGAAATGAGGGGGAAAAATAAATGAAAAAAGGCAATCGGGAACAGAGCCAAGTTCTCACAGAAAACTCCCATCATTTTGCTTTGGTTTTGCACTGAGCAAACACAGAACTGGGGCCAATGAGCGGTTTTAGTTTTCCGTGGGGTTGGAGCGCTGATGGAGACACCCAAGCAGCAGCTCTTGCCACATCCCGAGTGCCGGAGCCGTGTGGCACTCCCCAGGCACAGCCGGCACGGCAGGGAGCACAAAAGCACAGCGAGAAAGGCACCAGCGCGGAAAGGAGCAGCCTGGATGCCATCCGAGCGCGTGGCCAGCGAAGCACTCGAAGAGCTCGGTGAGCCCGCCTGGCTGCCCTGCCGTCCCAAAGGCAAGCGACGGGGAAACACCAAGACAAAGCTGTTATCCTGGGGCAAGGAGTTACACACAGCGATGGGGGAACAAATCACAGCAGCGTGGACTGGGAGAGGAAGCAGAGTCTGTGCAGGGCAAACACCGGGTACCTGTGCAGAAACCTCGAACGCTCTCGGGTCACGCCGCAAGCCTGCAGCTCCCAGGCGGGCTGGGAGTCCCACCACACGCTAGGCAAGGACACTGAGGCTGGAGAGAAGACCATCCCTTCTTGGTGTTAACACCACCACAGCTTTCTACGACAGGGATTTTGATGGGAAGGAAGGGAGGGGAAGGGGGCAGAGCGGGTAAGTCTGGAGCAGAAGTCACACGTACGCAGCAGCAGCGATCTGCTGTACAAAATCCTACCGCTGCTTGCGATTCTCTACCTGTCTGTGCCCTGAAAATGCCACAAAACTGTAGGAGCGTAAGATGCGCTGGAACCTCCACTAAATAAAGGCAAAAGAATTAGCAGAGTTCCTTTGACTACTTAATCCTTCTCAGCAAGGGAGCTGCAAGAGACAGAACAGCTTCATTACTAGAAACCAAGCAGAGTTTGCTGCGTGAGACTAAGAACAACCTGAAGCGGGTTTGCTGAGAGTCTGAGAGAGTTTCCTTCTTAATGATGAGGCACCATCTGTGCATCAGAAAAGCACCATCAGAACGAATATGCCAGCTTCTCCCATCAGCAGCTTATGGCTTCACGACGTGGCCAGCCAGCCCCAGGCTGGCTACAGAGCGAGACTTTCCAAAGCCGTACCCGTGGCTGCGATGTTGGGCTGGGAGTTGGCAGAGCTCTAAGAAAAAAACCCAAAGCCCAGCCTCGTTCTGCAGGCAGGCACAGACACATTCAATTCCCACAACCACCACGCTGGGACCTCGTCCTCAGAGCTGCACACTCGCACTACAGTAAATCAACTGCGCTGTGGTGCTGAAAACTTTCCACTGCGATTTTTGCTTTAAGGCAGCGCTATGTCTGAGAGCAAATCCTGCTCCCAAGCTGCCTGCAGCTATTTATTTTGTCTGGGAGGAAGCTCGAATACCCTCATTTTCAAAGCCCTTAGAAACCCACCAGCCGCCCAACCTGCAACATCCTAACAGCCAGTTCCAGAGGAGCGTCACGTTTATCCATCTGCTTCCACTGCAGTGAGAAGGTATTTCTTAATCCTAAAAAAACCAACCCAAGTATTTTTCCATTTGTCTTGAGTGACACCGAGCCCCTGAACAACACCGCAGATCTCCAGCCTACATTTACAAATTAAAACAATCGAGCTGATACAGTTATGCCAATGACCAGGATTGCAGGAAACCGGACCCAGGACACGCCAGGGCGTCCTTCAGGTCTTCCAAAAAGAGAAAAAAAAGTCAGTGGGAACATCGGTGACGTACACAGGATTGCTTAAACCCCAGGTACACCAAACACAGCTCGTCTCAGAAAGTTTACTGGCCCCCTTCATGCGGCCACCTTCTGCTGCTCCCCGAGTTTCTCTCCCAATTTCATCACCTCATTTTTGCAATAACACTGCTGGGGTAAAGAGTGAAAAAACCTAGAGGACTGTTACAATAGCAGTCGATGAGAAATGATAAAATCCTTGTGTCATGGCAACAGAGCAG
>NW_009694184.1:0-543 GCF_000703405.1 Apaloderma vittatum
GGCCCCAGCACTGACCCCTGAGGGACTCCACCAAACACAGGCCTCCATTGACTCTGCCCCATTGACCACAACCCTCTAACTTCTTCTCTTCGACGAGTTCACAACCCACGTCACTACTCGGTCATCCAGCCCACACTTCCTCAGTTTAGCTATGAGGATGCTGTGGGAGATGGTCTCAAATGCTTTACTGAAATCCAGATAAACCATGGCCACTGCATGGCCACCATCCATCCACCTGATTATGTTCTCATAAAAGGCTATCAGGTTGGTCAAACATGACTTCCCCTTGGTAAAACTATGTTGACTTCTAAAGACCCTCTTATCCTCGACATGCCTAGAGACAGCGCCAAGGATAAGTTGTTCTACCACCATTCCAGGAATGGAGGTGAGGCTGACCAGTCTGTAGTTACCCAGGTCCTCCTTCCTGCCCTTTTTGAAGACTGCAGTGACATTTGCGTTTCTCCAGTCCTCAGGCACTTCTCCTGTTGCCCATGACTTACCAAAGATGATGGTGAGCGGCCTAGCAATGACTTCTGCCCGCTC
>NW_009694184.1:603-1290 GCF_000703405.1 Apaloderma vittatum
GCTCCTCCTTTATCCTGACTTACTCTGGGGCCTCAGGGGACTGAGGCTCCTGAGGACAGTCTCCAACAGTGTAGACAGAGGCAAAGAAGGCATTCAGGTACTCTGCCTTGTTTGTGTCCTCTGTCTCCAGGGCACCCACCTCATTCACCAGAGGGCCTACATTGCCTCTAGTGGTAGTTTTGTCCGCAATGTATTGGAAGAAGCCCTTTCTGTTCCCTCGCAAGGTTTAATTACAAGGAGGCCTTAACTTTTCTAATTGCCTCCCTACATCCTTTGACAACAGTCTTATATTCCACCCAAGTGGCCAGTCCCTCCTTCCATGATTTATATACTCTCTTCTTCCCTTTGACCAGCAGTTCCCTGGTTAATCATGCAGGTCTCATGGAATTCTTTCTTGATTTCCTACCTGTTGGGATACACTGATCTTGAGCATGGAAGAAGTGGACCTTGAATATTAACCAACTATCTGAGGTCCCTTTGCCTTCTAGTACCCTGTCCCATGAGGTTTCCTGTAGCAATTGCTTGAAAACCCAGAGCTGGCCCTGCTGAAGTCCAGAGCTTTGATCCTGCTTCGTGTTCAGTTCCACACAAGATCCTGAACTCTACCATCTCATGGTTGCTGCAGCCAAGGTGGCCTTCAACATTCACTGCTTCAACCAGACCTTCCTTGTTGGTGAGCACAAGGTT